>NW_026778955.1:0-187500 GCF_030144855.1 Hypanus sabinus
GAGAGAGGAATGCGCCATCAGATATAGAGGCCTCCAACAGCTGCTCCGGTATTCGTGATAGTCCATTTCCTCCCGAGACGCTTCAGCCAGCGACACCTGCACAGAATAGGTTTCCTCCCGAGTGCAGCAAATTCTTAGAAGCCGGAAGGTGCGGTTGACTGCCAGTCTGCGTCTTCGAGATACAGTATTTGAAGACGGCGCTTTGGTAAGCCCCGAGATTGGAGATCATTGGTGTAAAGAAACAAAATTGACTCCAGCTCTAGATCACAGTATTTTGCGAACTTCATTCACCTTGAAAAGGAACAGGCAGACATTAAGGGTAGAAATTAAGCTCTTTCTGCAATGAGCTCGTATAAGCCGTCTTCTCGCGCCATCATCGCACGGGTGAAGTCACTACCCCGCTCCCCACCACAGTCTCTCAAGCGCGTACTTGGTGGGGACTGAGAGAAGGAAGAATCGGGTTGCTCTATCGAAATCCTAATGACGGAGCAGCATTTCAACAATTCCAATGGGAATGAAGAATATACTTAATTATTTTACCGCAATTTGTGAAGAAAAATCATGAATAAGTTTAGGTAAGACGAAAGGCATCAACTATATTTTAAATGGAGAGCAAATAATAAAATAAAACTGATGTGCAGAGATAATAGTGAGTGTTCGTGCAGGATTTCTTCAAGTCGCTGGCAAGGAAGCAAATGCAATTTTAACATTTACTCTGAAATAAGCCGAATATGATAACAGCGATGTAATGCTGAGGATTTATAAGGCAGTGATCCGGTCTCAATTGGAATATTGTGAGCAGTTTGGGGCATCTTAACACAGAGCAAATCCGTAGGCATTGGAGAGAGACCAGAGCAGATTCCCAAGAAGGATGCCACGATTGAAAGTGTTAACATATGAGAAGCGTCTTCTGCCTTTGTGCTTGCGCTCACTGAGGGTTGGATGAATGGTCTGGGATCTCTTTTGAAACCATTGAGTATTGAAAGGTCTAAATAGAGTTGATGTGGAAAGAATGCTTCCTATAGTGGTTAAGTCTACGACCTATGGGCAAAGGCTTAGGATGGAGGGACGTCCATTTAGAACAGATGGAGAGCATTTTTTAATGGACCACAGGGTAGTGAAACTGTGGAATTCATCTCTACAGCCGACTGTGGAAGCCAAGTGACTGAACGCAATCACAATGGAGCTTTATTAGTTCTTCATTATTATTCTTCGTTATTCTCTATTAGTTCTTCAAGGTTTGCAGGGAGCAGGCGGGAGAAATGGATTGAGAGGGATAATACATCAGCCATAATGGAAAGTCGAAACAGTCACGAAGGGCCAAATGCCCTAAATCTACTCCTATGTCTTGTGTTCTTATCAACGCACACAAGATGATAGAAGGTTTCAGCGGCCAGGTAGCATCCATGGAAAAGAGTAAACCGTCGGTGTTTCGGGCCGAGACTCTTCAACAGGACTGGAGAAATAGATAAGGTCAGAATACGAAGGTGGGTGGAGGATGTAGGAAATACGAGGTAGTATGTGATGGGAAGTGGGCGATTTGAAGTGAACAGCTGGGAAGTCGATTGGTGAAAGAGTCAATGAGCTGGATAAGTGGGAATGTGATAGCAGCGTGCAGAAATCCATTCCAGTAAGTAAAATGGAGGAGTACCAAATGGAGGTGAGTAGCAGGAAAGGAGATAAGTTGAGAGAGGGAAATGGGAATGGGAAATATTAAAAGCGTGGGGGAACATTATCAGAAATTCATGCCATCACTTTGGAGGCTAACCAAACGGAATGCCATGTGTTACTCCTCCACCCCTCTGTGGCCGCAGAGGTAAAGAGGTAAAGAAAGCAGCACGTATGCAGTCCTTGATGTAGCGTAGAAACTGTTGGGGTCTGATAATAGTGTAGGCTTGAAACATAGACTGATCCATGTAACGGACTAAAGGCAGGCATAACTAGGATCCATGAGAGTTTAGTTTCATTGACATGCTAGGGGCCAAAATAGAAGATATTAAAAGTGAGGACCAGTTCTGCCAGACGGAGGAGCGTGGTGGCGGAAGAGAGTTGATTGCGGGGTGGGGTGCGTATGGAGTTCAGAAAAAAATCTTAAAGATGTGATAATTTCATGTTTGGGGGGGGCAACAGTTCATGGACTGTACATCCCTCAGTGAAAATAAGACGACCAGGGACAGTGAGTCTGCAATCACTGGGATGCACTGTCGGTAGGAAGGTCTTGACTGGGTGGATAAATCTGAGTCGTGGTATGCCGATATAAGTCCAGTGCAGCTGGAACAAGCAGAAACAATGGGTCTACCGGTACAGGCAGGTTTTGTGACGAAGGTTGTGACAGGAAGTACGGGGAGAGCAAGCTATGAGTTTGGTGAGGGTGGACGGGGGATCTTCAGAGACAATAAGGTAGGTGGTGGTGTAGGAACCAACTGCCTGGCGCTCACTAGTGGGGTCCTGTTGGAGGACAAGTAAGAGGAGGTGCTTGAGACTTGTTGCTGTGCTTCAGCAAGGTATATGTCAGACCGCAGACTACTACAACACCCCCTACACCACGACCCCAGCACGCTTATCTGTGAGTTTGATGGTGAGGTTATATTAGTACAGAGAGCGTGGAGAACAGAGAGTTCGGAAGGATGAGGTTGGAATTGGAGAGACACCAGACCAGGAAGAGGATGGGGTTGAAGAAAGGAGCAGGAGTCCACAGTGCGGATTGCAGAGACTTCACCAAAGAAGCATGCACGAAGACGGAGGGTTTAGAAGGAGAGCACAGAGTCGTGGCCGGTTGAAACTCAGTGAGGAGTGAGCGCAGGTGGCTGAGGTGAGGCCATTACGGGCAGAGCAATGGCAGTAGTGCAAGAATGTATGAGATGTTGCGAGTTGGTAGTTTAAACAAATGATATGCGGTACATAGCAGTCCACTTCACTGTGGAAGACACCAGCATTGTACCACGTAATGAAACGCGTGAGGGGGAAAAAGTGAGTGTATTTCCTACTTCGATGGAAAAGTTGGTAAAAATGCTGAAAGTGCGTAGAAAAGTGAACCAGATGAACACGGTAGGGTTCTGAATGCGGTTCGTTTATAAATTGTGGAAAGGAGGGGGCGACAGAAAGGAAATTATCGTTCATTGATTGGGAAGATGTTGCAATCAATTGTTAAGAATGAGATCATAAAGTAATTGGTGATACAGGACAAGATAGGACAAAGTCAGCATGGTTTCCTTGGGGAGTATCTTACCTGGCTAGTAGAAGCATAGAATCATCGAAAACCTAGAGCTAAATACAAGCCCCTCGGCCCCAAAAGCAGTGCAGAACATGTCCTTACCTTAGAAATTACCGAGCGTTACCCATAGCCCTCTATTTTTCTATGTACCTGTCCGGGAGTCTTTTAAAAAACCTATCATATCCGTCTCAACCAACATCGCCGGCAGCCCGTTCCACGCACTTCTCGCTCTCCGCATAAATAACGTGCCCCTGACATTACCTACTTCCAACCACATTAAGACTGTGCACTCTTCTGCTAGTCATTTCAGCCCTGGGAAAAAGCCTCTGACTATCCACACGATCAGTGTCTCTTATCATCTTATACGCCTCTATCAGGTCACCTCTCATCCTCCGTCGCTTCAAGAAGAAAACGCTGATTTCACTCAACCTATTCTCATAAGGCATGCTCCCCGGCCGAGACAACACCCTTGTAAATCTCCTCTGTACCCTTTTTATGGTTTCCATTTCCTTCCTGTAGTGAGGCGACCAGAACTGAGCAGAATACTCCAAGTGAAGCCTGACCAGGGTGCTATACTGCTGCAACATTGTCTCTCGGCTCTTAAACCCAATGTATTGTATGCCTTCTTAACCACAGAGCCAACCTGTGCAGTAGTTTTGAGTGCAATATGAACTCGGACTGCAAGATCCCTCTGATCCTCCACACTTCTAGGAGTCTTACCATTAATACTATATTCTGCCATCATATTTGACTTAGCAAAATGAACCATTTCACACATCTGTGTTGAACTCCGTCTGCCACTTCTCATCTCAGTTTTTCATCCTATCGATGTCTCGCTGTAACCTCTAACAGGCCTACACACTGTCAACCTTTGTGCCGTCAGCAAATTTAATAGCCCTTCCGTCTACTTTCTCATCCAGGTCATTTATAAAAATCATAAAGAATAGGGGTCCCAGAACAGATGGTTGAGGCACACCACTAGTTACCGACCTCCATGCAGAATATGACCCGTCTACAAACACACTTTACCCTCTGCAGGCAAGCCACTTCTGGTTTCACAAGGCGATACCCCCTTGGATCCCATGCCTCCTTACTTTCTCAATAAGCTCCTCATGAGGTACCTTATCAAATATCTTGCTGAAATCCAAATACACTGCATCTATTGTTAAACCTTCATCAATGTGTTTGGTCACACCCTCAGAAAATTCAATCAGGCTCGCAAGGCGTGACCTGTCTTTGACAAAGCCGTGCTGACTATTCTTAATCATATTATGCCTGTCTAAATGTTCATAAATCCTGCTTCTCAGGATCATCTCCATCAACTTACGAACCACTGAAGCAAGACTCACTGGTCTATAATTAACTGGGCTATCCCTACTCCATTTATTGAAAAAGGAGAACAGCATCCGCAGCCTTCCAATCCTCCAGAACCTCTACCGTCCTCAATGACGATGCGTAGATCTCCTCCCTCACTTCCCACAGTAGCTTGGGTAACATCCCGTCTGCCGGTGACTTATCCAATTTGATGATTTCCAAAAGTTCTAGCACATCCTTTTCCTTTATTTCTAAATGTGCAAGCTTTTCAGTCCACTGCAAGTCATCCCTACAATCACCAAGTACCTTTCCGTAGTGAATACTGAAACAAACTATTCATTAAGTACCTCTGCCATCTCTTCCGGTTGCATATACACATTTCCGTTTTCACACTTGATTGGTGCTATTGTCTCATGTCTTATCCTCTTGTTCTTCTTATACTTCTGGAATGCCTTTGCTGTTTTCCTTAGTCATGTCCACCAAGGCCTTCTCTTGGCCCCTTCTGGCTCTCTTAATTTCATTCAAAAGCTCCTTCCTGCTAGCATCAAAATATTCTAGATCTCTATTGTTACCTTGTTTTTCGAAACTTTCGTAAGCTATCCTTTTCTTCTTGACTAGCTTTACAAAAGGCTTTGTAAACCACTGTTCCTGTACCCTATCATCCTTCCCCTGCCTCATTGGAACGCATCTATGGAGAACATGCAAATACCCTCTGACCATTCGCCACATTTCTTCTGTACGTTTCCCTGAGAACTTATTTCCAATTTATGCTTCAAATTAAACGTTGCCCTAACTTGCCTGTTTCTATCCCTCTCCAATGCTATAGTATAGGAGATAGAATTGTGATCACTATCTTCAAAATGCTCTCCCACTGAGAGACCTGACACCTGACCAGGTTCATTTCGCAATACCAGATCAAGTACAGCCTCTGTTCTTAAAGACCTATCTACATATTGTGTCAGTAGACCTTCCTGAACCCCATCTCAACTCTTTGCTCTAGGGAGATGCCAATCAATATTTGGGGAATTAAAATCTCCCACCACGACAGCCCTATTATTATTTCTCCTTTGCAGAATCTGTTTCCCTATCTGCTCTTCGATGTCCCTGTTACTATTGGGTGGTTTATAAAAACACTCAGTAAATTTATTGAAGCCTTTCTATTCCTAACTTCCACCCCACAGGCACTCCGTAGACAGCCCCTCCATGAATCCTCCTTTTCTGCAGCCCTGACAATATCCCTGATCAACAGTGCCACGCCCCCACCCCTTTTGCCTTCCTCCCTGACCTTTCTGAAACATATAAAGCCTAGCAATTGAAGTAGGCATTCCAGCCTCTGCACCATCCGAGTTTCTGTAATGGCCATAGCATCATAGCTCCAACTGCTGATCCATGCTCTCTCACCCGCTTTGTTCATGATGCTTCTTGCATTAAAATAGACACTTCTCAAACCATCTGTTTGAGCGCGTCCGTTCTCCATCACCTGCCTATCCTCCCGTTTGCACTATTTCCAAACTTTCTGTATTTGTGAACCAACCTGCCTTTCCTTCGTCACTTCAGTTCGGTTTCCACCCCCCCCCCCCAGCAATTCTAGTTTAAACTCTCCCCAATAGCCTTGTTCAGGTGATTTATCATTGACTTTTTGTCCATCGTGTCTGAAATGGGCACTTCCCCGACAAAATGCTCAGTGTTCCACTTATTTTACAAATCCTCAGAAAGGAAGTGATACAAATACACTCAGGCAGAGACACAGGTAAACATTCCTTGGACGTGTCATTGAACATTCGAGCATTTCGAAGATTAAGGTCTTCGAGTTAGGGGTAAGGGTGCTGCATGATTGAAAAAGTAGACAATCGCTGTGATAGTGAATAACAATGGTAGTGAAGACTTTTTAAATTAAGCTACAGCGGGAGTGAATAGCAGAGATTTAAAATTCTGCAATTTGAAAAAAAAAACACATCAGAACGCATCAAATAAACTCAACAGTTGCAGAAAAATTCGTCGAGGCCAAAGGCTTGTTTTCGCTTGGGATTTCCATCCAGATAGTGAAGGAAGAGGGAAGAAATATGGGAGTGAATTTGGACAGATTTTAGTAGTGAACAATAGGAACGAGAAAGAGGGAGGACTGATGGGAAAATATGCTGGAAGGACGGGGATGCGATGCGACGGCTGAACAAGGTGATAAGACATCTGAGCCGACAAATCGATATGTGAACCTGATAAAAATCCTGGCGGCCCGTTACCTGAAATAGAAATGTTGCAAATGCATATCAGTTGACTGCATTCTGGTCGAAAATCACCCGTCCGTCTTCGAATTGTCGTTCTCTTCTTCAGTGCAAGGAAGAAATCTGAACAGGGAAGTGCAGTTAAAATTATATTTAACGAGGTACTTGAAGTGGCTGTGTGGAAAATAGTAGATAATCTGTACTGTGGTCACCTGCAGTAATCTAACTTCCTCCAATGCATGAATTGCCACGTCGTGCACATCAGTTTGAGAATACACGCCGCAGCCGTTGAGGAGAAGGAGGTGGGGTTGGGGGAAGGTGCATTTGAACTAACCCCTGACTCTAAAATGATGTAAAGGTTGTAGTTCCAGTCAGTATTGGGGAAGGTAAACAGATCAACTAAAATAACCCTGTAACATTGTAAGCTTTTCACAATCTGTACACAGGTCTTTTCTCCCATCTCTCACTGGTTGATGGGAGTTCTGCTCTATAATCCAATCAGAGCATTCACTTATTTCCAATCAAGTACGTGCTCCCTAAAAACCGCTGCAACGTTCTCTCGGATTAGCACTGTAGATGGACCTGTTTCTTTCTATTAATCCATTGGGCAAAGGCTTAATATCTTTTATTCGTGATAAATTAGTGACCATAAGGCATGCCCCCTTTGATAAAATTATAACTACTTGGGAGCATGATTTAAATATTTCTTTATTTGATGCGGTTTGGGACTTAATTCTCAAGTCAGTTAATTCAACCTCTCTATGTGCTCGCCACTGTCTTTTACAGTTAAAGATTGTAAATAGGCTCACATGTCCAAATCTAATTTATCCCGATTTTACCCTGACATTAGTCCTGTTTGTGGCAAGTGCAAAGGTGGCGAGGCTTCTCTTATCCATATGTGCTGGGCCTGTCCTAGTCTAGAGAAATTTTGGAGGGCAGTTTTTTTAACTTTATCCCATATTCTTAATTGCCACTTAGAACCCAATCCTCTGATTGCTCTTTTTGGTAGCTTGGATGAGGCAGATATACATTTGAGTCTGACTAAACGTCGAACATTATCTTTAAACACAAAGTACACTGCAGATGCTGTGGTCAAATCAACACGTACATACAAGCTGGATGAACTCAGCAGGTCGGGCAGCATCCGTTGAAACGAGCAGTCAACGTTTCGGGCCGAGACCCTTCGTCCGGACTCATTATCTTCATCAAAACATTATCTTTTGCCTCCTTTTTGGCTAGACGCTTAATTCTTCTTAGGTGAAGAGATATTGCCCCACCCATCCATGCTCAATGGCTTAATGATATTATGTCCTGGTTAGACCTTGAAAAAATTCACTACTCACTTCCTAACTCGGACATAAAGTTTCAAAAGGTGTGGGGACCTTTTCTTGAATATTTTCACAACTCCTTTTTAGATTGTCTATTTTCTTTAATCCCGTTCAGCTTTATTTTTCTTTCTGTAAGTTCTATGGTAGTTTTTTTTGTGTTTGAAATTTCATTTTAGTTTTGGTAGTAGGTATTATTATTCTTTGTTTTTATTTATATTTACAGTTTTGGGGGTTTTGAATACTCCGATTAATTTCTTTTTACATCTTGTAATGGTTGGCCTGGAGATTTTCCGTGGGTGGGGGGGAGGATACTAACTTTATATGCCTGGGTGCTTTTTCCTTACTGTTTTGGACTATATAATTGATATGCTTATTTTGCACTGTATTAATCTTCATATTGCTGTTGGGGTTTTGCTTGTAGTGACTGTAGAAATGCATAAAAATCAATAAAAATAGAATCCCGAGGACTGACACTTGATTTGTAATAGAGTCCCATTATAGTGGCCATATCTACCTTCTTCCTCAGTTCCACCGTTAGCAACTCACTAGACGAATTTTCCAGTCTGTACTGACTGAGCAGTGAGATGACATTTTCCGTGACTAGCAATACCGCACCTCCCACTTTTATTTGATTTCTGTTTGAGGTCTTAGCATCATCTGCCTCCACAACCTCGCCACAATCTCTTCTGATAGTTGGATTACCATACCTTGCACTCTCGTTTAACTCTAACACCCTTCCCCGTGTAAAGCAAGCAATTCCTCCCAGGAGGATATCTGTCCCCCTCTAGTTCAGGTGTCATAATGGGGGGCGAAGGGAGTGGATTCAAAAGCAAGACACAGACAATGAACTACCAGGAACAGGACTAGGCATAAGATGGAAGCAAGGGAAGTGAGGAAGAAAGGACGCTGGACAACACAAAGGCCCCGGATGGGAGAAGGAATCCGGGCCTGGGCTGGGAATTGACAAGGATAGCGGAACCAGGACATGGAACTGGGAACCAGGAGCCTGTGCTTGGACTTGACAAGGATAGCGGAACCAGGACATGGAACTGGGAACCAGGAGCCTGTGCTTGGACTTGACAAGGATAGCGGAACCAGGACATGGAACTGGGAACTAGGAGCCTGGGCTTGGACTTGACAAGGATAGCAGAACCAGGACATGGAACTGGGAACTAGGAGCCTGTGCTTGGACTTGACAAGGATAGCGGAACCAGGACATGGAACTGGGAACTAGGAGCCTGGGCTTGGACTTGACAAGGATAGCGGAACCAGGACATGGAACTGGGAACTAGGAGCCTGGGCTTGGACTTGACAAGGATAGCGGAACCAGGACATGGAACTGGGAACTAGGAGCCTGGGCTTGGACTTGACAAGGATAGCGGAACCAGGACATGGAACTGGGAACTAGGAGCCTGGGCTTGGACTTGACAAGGATAGCGGAACCAGGACATGGAACTGGGAACTAGGAGCCTGGGCTTGGACTCCGAGCCAGAGACTGGACAAGGACCCAGAACCTGGGTCTTGACTCGGGCTCGGTCTCCAGAACCAGGCGAGGACAAGACGTGGCTACAGGGCGAGGAGAGGCACGGGACTGGATGTGAGACTCCTGGACGGGACAAGGGAACCCCAGCACAGGACAAGGGAACCCCAGCACAGGTCAAGGGAACCCCAGCACCGGGCTGGGCAAGGTACCCCTGGGCTGGGAGAGGCACATCGACAAGACGAAAACACAGAGCCCTGATCGAGGGAGAACAGGAACGCAGAACACAGAGCTTGGGTTGAGGGAGAGACTGAAACATGGTACACCGAGCCGGGACGCCTCTTTGGGTACAGGACCTAGGCCGGGACTCATTACATAGAACACTGAACACGACGAGACAGATTCTAACGCTAGGTTGCGGCAAAATGGCCGGACCTACTTAGCGAAAGCGTGGACACGGAGAAGCGGTTCCCAACGCTAGGTAGCGGCAAAACGGCTGGACCTGCCTAGCAAAGGCGTGGACACAGTTCCAAACAAGGCGAGGCTGCAGACACAGGCAAGGCGAGGCAAGGCTCCAGGCGAGGCAAGGCGAGGCCCCAGACACAGGTCGAAGACAGGGCTTCAGGCGTAGATTGCAAGCAGGGCTTAGGAGGGAAGGAACAGTCCAGCCTCAGGGTAACGGCAAGGACGGCCTGACTTACCCCACAGAGGCAAGGACAGGATACCGACGGGACAAACCCCACAGAGACAAGGACAGGATACTGACAAGGCGAACCAGCAACCAGCCTCAAACCCAGGGCCACTTAAATTTCCGGCCCCAAGACGAGAATCAGGAGCCTATGAATAAGCCCAAATGAGACAAGGGAATGCCGGAAGACCCAGAGTCTGGAGTCCAAGAACCGGGCCGTGAGCCAGAACGTGGACTTCATGGACCAGACCATGATATCAGATGTAAACCATCCCCTCTGTAAAGGGCCCACCTTCCTTCGAAGAGACCAAGCCCCCTTCCACCAGTTTCTTAATCCCGTGTTAAAATGTATATTCTTTGCATTTCAGGCCCCACCATTACGTGGTAGAAATCCTGAGATCACAACCCTGGAAGACCTGTTCTTCCACGTAGATCCTAGCTCTCTGAACCATTGTTGCAGACCTTCATCACTCCTACCTATGTCATTCGTAGCTAAATGTAACACAACCTGTGACTGTTTACACTCCAGCTTAACAATCCTGAGGACTCGATCCGCTATACCCTGCAATCTGTCACCCTGGAGTTGACATAACATCCGGGAATGTCGTTCTCGTCGACAGAACTCCCTTTCTGGGATCATTGATAAAATAGTTATCCAATCAATTGAGAGGAGCATTAGTTGGCTAGGATTCAGAAAATCCAGCAGGGTGAGCATGGCTTAACAACATTGTTTATTCGGGAAATACATTGAATTGCTGAATGCTGCTTTCGATATTAAAAGTAAATATTGTTTATTTCAATATGCTGTTTGTAACAGCTACAACAAAAAGACAAGGTTGGTGACAACTGGATGGAGCTGCCAATGCCGGTAATCAATTACATTCCATGTTTAAATTTAAAATGGACAAATACTGAGAATGGATATGGTAAAAACTGGCCATATGCGGGAAATTTATTAAGTGAGTAGGTGGGGATTCATCTGTTCCAAGCGAGGTAAAAGGCAGACTTTCTCTCCAATGGCCTGCAATGTGATGCGTGTTGTACCTGCTTACCACCTTGATCAAGGTCGCGTGAAGCCACCACAGCCGGTGTTGGATGATTGTATGAGCAATTGTGTATCACAAGTCCTGGTTATGTGACTGATGATGCTAAGCAAACAATCTCTGAAGATTATTAATAATGGCTGGGTCACCCACCTTGCAAAGACACTGTCGGCAGTAAGTTAATAATCATTATTATGGATATCATCATACATCATACGTCAGGGCAAATATGATGATGATGAGCGGTTTTGTCGGTAAGTAATTTAAGAGTGTCCAGTGTGGCAGTTCGAAGCACTTAATGATGATTGGCGTCAGTGTCAGCGGATGTCACTGACCAAAACCATAAGATATGAACGCAGAATTAGACTTCCCGGCCATTCAACTCAGCTCCGCCATTCCATCATGGTTGCTTTATTATTCCCCTCAACTCCATTCTTCTGCCTTCTCTCCATAACCTCTGACTCCTTAATAATCACGAAAATATTACCTTTTTTGTGTTATATACCGAATGGCATTGCCTTTACAACGGACTGAGGGATTGAATTCCAAAGATTCACCTTCCCCAGGTTGCAGAATTATTTCATCTTCTAGAGAAACGTCCTTGTATTTTGAGGCCGAGCCGTCTGTTCCCAGAACCCACACTATGTAAAGTATTCCCCCCACATTCACTCTTTCCTGGTCTCTCAATAGTCTATAATCTCAATTACATCCATCTACATTCTCCTGAACCCCAGCGAATGCGGACCCAGTCATGAAACGCTCCTTATACAAAACACAAACAATCTGTTGACAGAGAAACAGGTTTTATTTCAGTTTGACACTCTCTCCTCACACCTCATTGAATTCACAGTACTGCCAATTCCGTTGCTCTCGTATAACTGCCTGCCCGTCCCCTGTAAACATATACACTGTGAATTCACTGTGATTTCAAAGAGCTGGCAGAACAATCTATTCAGATTTACACATAATTAACCATGATCCAACGATCCTGCTCAATGAACAGCGAAGACTGACTTCGACCAGACTTCAGGTTGGCACGGAAAAACTGGTTATGGTTCCTGTGTGTCAGTAGCAGAGGTGGTCCATGCCTAAAGATGCAGACGCTGGTTCCACAATTATTTTATTGGCCATAGAACACAGGAGGATAGGAAACAGAAACACTCGACCACTCAGCCGCCTAATTTTGCTAAAACATCCTTACTAAATTAGGTCTCTGTTTCGATGGTAGACTGGGTTTAATCTGACAGTAGGAACAATGGCTGTTTGCTTGGCCTTTTCGTTTGCGTTGATTAAACACATCCATGGAGTCAGACCATGCCGTCCATGACAACCAAGAATCCATTAAAGCTTGATGTACTTTCCAGTGTTTGGTGCATAACCTTCCCACATAATGCATCCCTTTAATTGTTTTTAAATGATGTTATTGTACCTGGCTACACCCTCTCTGACTGTTCATTGCGGACAAATGTCATTTTTATTGAATGTTACATAAATCTGGGAATAAAAGAAGACTGAGTTCATTCACTCTGTCAAAACCCCTCGTTATCATAGACACATCCACAAGCTGACCCTTCATTCTGCTCAGCTCCAAAGAACAATGTTCTTGCTGTCCAACTTCTCTCACATCGGAATTTCTTGTGTTCTATTAACGTGTTGATAAATACCTCCTGTGCTATTTTAGTGTAATATAATTTGCTCTATAGCTGGCCAGCTAAAACTGAGCAGGCTATTTCCAGTGCAGCCTTACCTGACGTTGCACTACCGCTTTCAGGGAACTATGGACTCTGTTCTACAACAAACCTCAGAGCCAAGCCGTTAATAGTGGATATTATTTTTTTGTAATTTTTTTTATTGAAGTTCATCATCAACCAAACATTTCCATAAGATGTATTTCAGACATTGTACATATATATCATATAATCATATATATCACTAATCTCCACAAAGTATTTATCTGAGGTATGCACTTACAAAAAAGAGTGGAAAGAAAAAAACAAGCAAAAGGAAAGAACTATGTACAAGTAGGTAGTGATCTTTTTCTTTACACAACAGATTCATTGATTTGTAAGAATAAAATCATGCCAATGAGGCATTATGTAGTTAAACCAGTTTTCCCAGTATGAACCAAATTGTTCCAGCTTATGGTTAACAGATGCCGTTATCTACTTCATTTTGTAAATTTCCAATGTAATTTCCATCCATGTATTTAAAGTTGGGCACTCCTGTGATAACCATTTCCTAGTAAGAGTCTTTTTACCAGCCACCAACAGGATATTCATTAAATATTTATCTCTTTTCAACCATTCTTGAGGCATATATCCAAAATATATGGTCTTACTCTCTAAGGGTACTTCACATTTAAAGATGTCTTGTAGGGCATTGTGTATCCCCCTCCAATAGTTTTTGATAACAGGGCAGTCCCAAAAAATATTATAATGATTTGCATTTTGATTTCCACAATTTCTCCAGCAAAGAGGGAGGTTACTATCATAATGGGATTTCTGAGAGGGTGTAATAAAATATTTTATCAAGCTTTTCCATCCAAACTCCCTCCATTTCTGTGAACTGGTACACTTCCATGGATATCTCCACATTGTTGTCCATTCTTCCTCAGATATAATTATCCCCCCCTTCCTTCTCCCATTTTGTTTTAATGTATGAAGTCGAATGTGTTTTAAGATTTGACAACCCCTTATACATGCTTGAAATGATTCTACTACCATTATCTGAATTATATGCTTTTCTATAGAGCTCTATTAAGCATGTATTTGCCTTGGTTACATTTTTAAGCGTCTTATTAACATATTGTCCAATCTGTAAATACCGATAAAAATCTTGTTTTTCTAATAAGTGTTTCGCTTTAAGCATTTCAAAACTGAACAGTGTTCTTTCTTTCATTATGTTGCAAAGAGCTGTTAATCCTTTAGCTGTCCAGTCCTTAAATCTAGCATCCAATTTATTTGGTGTAAAATCCGAGTCATATGCACACCATTTAAGAATTGCAACATCTCCCTCTAGATTATATTCTTTTATAGTAGTTTTCCATATTTTAAGAGTCAATTTCACCCATGAGTTATCAATAGTATTTATGTACCTTTGCAGGTTGTTAGCAGCCAAAATTGCTTGTATGGGGATGGGACATACCCGCTCCTCAATGTTTTTCCATTGACCGTCATATGATGGGTTACACCAACATATCACAGCTCTCAAGTGTGCTGCAAAATAATGATCTCTAAGAGAAGGTAGGCCACATCCCCCCTTTTCCTTTACTAACTGCAAAGTTTTGAGACGAGCTCGGGGCCTTTTACCCTGCCAAATACAACTCGATAGCATCTTGTTCCATTCATTGAATTGATTTTGATTAATCTCTATTGGTAGGGTCTGAAAGAGATATAACAGTCTGGGCAGTATATTCATTTTAATAGACTCAATCCTTGAACTGAGACTGAAAAAAGGAATCGGGATCCATCTTGCCACATCTTCCTTAATTTTTTTATATAAAGGCTGATAATTACATTCTGATAATTTTGCCAAATCTTTTGGCATAATGATGCCTAAATATTTGAAAGACTCTGTGTGCCATGCCCAGGGGTATCGACTTTCAATTTATCTTGGTGGGCTATATAGTAATATGAAAGTAATTGGGTTTTATCTATGTTGATCTTGTATCCTGATAACTGACCATATTGTTCAAAGGATTGCATCACTTTAGGTAAAGAGTATGTTGGTTGCCCTAGGTAGATCAAAATGTCATCCGCATTACAAGCCAATTTATGCTCTGTCCCTTTAATAGTAATTGCCCTGATAGCTTCATTTTGTCTGATGTATTCAGATAATGGTTCCAGATATAACGCAAAGAGTAGCGGTGACCATGCACAACCCTGTCTCGTGCCCCTTTCTAGGTAAGACAATTTGATAAATATCCATTGATTTTAATCCTAGCAGGATTGTCATATAGTGTCTGTATAGTTTTAATAATTGTGTCTTGGAAACCAAATCTGTATAAAACTCTGTAAAGAAAATTCCAATTAACCGAATCAAATGCTTTTTCAGCATCCACGCTTATCACTATTGCTTTGATTTTATTTTTTGCATATGATCCATAATGTTAAGTGTCCTTCGTATATTGTATTGCATCTGCCGTTGTATAAAACCTGTCTGATCATTATGTATCAATATGGGTAGAAACTCCTCTAATCGTTTGGCCATGATGGAGGTAAATAACCTATAATCTACATTAAGAACGGATATTGGTCTAAATGACCCGCATTCCATTTTATCCTTTCAGTATATCTGAGATTATCGCTTCCTTCCAACTGGTGGCATTTGTGCCTTTTTTAGAGCCCAGTTCAGTGTGGGGAGTTAAACAGGAATTAACTCATTTTTAAATTCTTTGTACCACTCTTCTGTATACCCAACAGATCCTGGTGACTTGCTTAATTTAAGCCTACTAATTGCAGCTTTTCATTCAACTTCAGTTATGTCAGCAGTCATCGTTCTATTTTGTTATTTGCTTAATGTGGGTAACTCTAGGGAATTCAAGAAGGTATCAATTTGGGTTATGCTTCTCCCTGGAACTTTGGAATATAGACTTTTGTAAAACACTTCAAAAGTTTCTTGAATTTCACTTAGCTTATTTTTTTTTATCATTTTCATTCTTGGGTCCCTGATTCTATGAATTGTATTTTCTGCTTTTTTTTTCCAGTTTCCACGTCAGTATTTTCATAGATTTCGATCCACTTTCATAATGTCTCTGTTTCAGAAACATTAAGTTTTTCCTGATTTCTTGCGTAGGCAAATTATTTCTTTCTTTCTTAATTCTTTTAATTTCCCCTAATGTATCCTGTGCCAAATTCAATTTGTGTTTTTTCTCTAGTTCCTTCAGCCTATTTTGTAATTCCTCTAATGTTTTATTCCTTATTTTTTTCTTATATGAAGATATCGCTATAATTTTCCCTCTTAAGACCGCCTCCAGAGTATCCCATAAAATAGGAGGTGAAACCTCTGTTTATTTTGTCTTTGTCTTTTCCAAATGTTATGAAATAGTCTATTCCTGTATTTGCAGAATGGGGAGCAGAATAATGAATCCCTTCTGTCAGGGAAAAGGTCCCTCCATATATCAATTAAACCAACATCCTCAAAAAGTGTATTAACTTTCTTATGTAAAGATTTTGTTTCATAGGTTTTTCTATTGGAAGAGTCTAAGTTTGGTTGTAATTGTAAATTTAAGTCTCCCCCACATATCAGGAGACCTTCTGTTTCTGTTACCATAATATCAGTAATTTTCTGAAAGAAACCAGTATCATTTCCCGGGGGTGCGTATATATTCAATAGAGTAACTGAATTGCTGTCTATATTCCCCCTTACCAGAATATATCTGCCCTCTTTATCTCTAATTTCGAATACTTTTTCAAAATTTAGCTTACCTGAGATAAGAATAGCAACTCCTATGTCCTGATTTAGATGAGGAGAAAACCAGATTAGTGAAGCCCATTCTCTTTAGTTTTTTATGCTCATTATCACTTAAATGAATTTCCTGTAAATATACCACATGGGCTTGTGCTTTTTTTATTTTGGATAAAATTCTCTTACGTTTGATTGGATTTAATAGCCTATTTACATTAAACGAAATGAATTTTACCTTGTCCTTAGCCATCTGTATCTATCTGTCAATGTGTCATTGAAATTAGAATAAAACTTAATCGATCTACTCTCTAAACAAATAAGAACCAAGAATCGCAGATAATAACAAAAATGGCAACGAATGAGTGATTCCAAGGCTGAGGTCTTTATAGATGACCCTGCGTTGAGCTAGAGGAAATGAAATGCTGTGAGGGATAACCCCTCCTACTTGTGAGTTGAGGGCCCCCATTGCAGTGTTCATAAAAGTCAGTGAACAAATCCATTACACAGAAAAGATTTCCCTGTGTACTTCTCCTACATACACACACACACACACACACACACACACACACACACACACACATATATATATATATATATATTCTCATTTTGGTGGGGAAAAAGGAGTAAGTGAGCGAATAAAGAATAACAATTAAGTAATATAAAATCCACATTATAATAAGTATTTCTCGAGATAGGTATATCACCATCTACTTTTGCTTCCGTTTAGCTTCTCAAAATTTTTAAAGTTAGCCAAACCTTATGGCTCTTCTGAAGGGGGTGAGGACTGACTTTGGGAAACTCCCGGTCTCTTCCCTGATATATTTCCCTCGGCCTCCTCCCATCTCCTGCCTTCTCGATCTTCGCATTATTTCCCAAACGGAGCAGGATAATTCTTCAGACAGGCTTTCTCTCGCTTTGGTTATGCTGACGGGAAACCCTCTGGCCTTCATGTCTGTAGTCGCCTCTTCCACTGTCTGGTACAACTGCATCCCATTGTCATAAAACACTCGAAGTTTAGCAGGGTACAAAGTTTGAAATCTAATCTCATTTTGCTTTAGTACTCGCTTTACTTCAGAGTATTCTTTGCATTTCTGGAGGACCGCCGGGGTGGGGGGGGGTAATCTTGGTCGAAATATATTAATTTATTGTCGAAAAACACTCTCTTCTTACTCCAGGCCCTTCGTAGAATCTCTGCCTTGGTGCTGTACCGAAGGAATTTCATTATTATTGAGCGTGGCTTTCTATCCTGCGTAGGTTTTGGGACTAATGCGCGGTGGTCTCTTTCGAATTCCAGCTTCATAGCCGGGGGAAGATCCAACACGTCCCGCAGTAGTTTTCTGACAAACTCTGTCATAGACGAGCCCTCCGCTCCTTTGGGAATGTTGTAAATTCTGATATTTTTCTGCTGTGATCTTCCCTCCAGGTCAAGCAGTTTACCTTCTTGGTGATGTATTATTTTTATTGTCTTGCTCAGTATCCATTCCATGTTTTGAATGTGATCTTCCACCTTCTTAATTCGAGTCTCTGCCACCGCTATTTTTTGATTGACGCTGGTGAGCTCTGCCTTAATATCACGGAGCTGCTGCTTTCTATCTTTCTAGAACTCCCTTATCTCTTTCAGGATTTCGAAGATATTCGCTGCTTCATCTGAACGAGGCCCGGTGGCCACCTCGCTCACACGCGGTCGTGTAGGTGACCCGCTCGCTGCACTCCTCTGGACGCAGGCTCCGCAGTGTCGCTTTTTTATTTCCATTTCTTTTCCCCATTCTTGCCCCTCTTTTCAGTTCAAATTTTTTTTGAAAAATATTATATTTGATGGGTTAATGGGGCTTAATACGAGATTTTCCGGAGGAGCTAGTGACTTCAGCTGCTATTCTCGACGATGACGTCACCGGAAATTGTTCAATAGTGGATATTATATCTTGATCGACTTTCCCAAATGCAGCAGCTCGAATTAAGCAGCATTTCACGCACCTCGGCCTACTTAATCAGCCGATAAAACTTCCACTGAAAATTTCAAAAACACTCTTCAGCGTCCACTATACCAGTTGTACTGATATCATCTATAAAGTATCGAACCACGTCTTGTTAATTTGTCAATGTTAATTTAGAAGACAGAAAACAATACCTCCACTGCAAATACTTGTGGCATATCATTAGTCAGGTCCTCTAGTCTGAAAAATATCCTTCCACTATGCCCTCAGCTTTTTACCATGAAGCCAATTATATATACATTTAGCCAATTCCCCCTAGTTACCATGCCAGCTAACTATTCAGACTACCCTGTCATATGAAAGGCCTCTGGATGAATTGGACACGCCTACCGTCATAGCCTCGTCATGCGGTAGACTGTGACGAATATTCCTTGTCAGCTCTGATGAATTCTAACGCAGCAGCAAATTGCCTGTATGGAGTCTATGTGTGCAGTCTGTGCTCCCTACCGACCAGCTCTCCCACTTCAACACCATGGCAATTGTGGGACTTCCCTATAGGCACTGGGTGGTCAAGGCACACACATGGTCTGTGTTCATGAGCGTCATAGAGTACAGTACACCCACCATTGTCCTTCTGATCGACTCAGCCAACACCCTTCTCACCCTCTCCACCTACGGCTCTCACTTCGCCTGGTCATTGGCCTCACTGCTGAGTTCTTGATCCACTTGCCGGACCACAGGCCTATGGCCTCAGTTGAGTTCATCCAGTAAAACCCTGGAGAGCGGAACACCACAACTTAGCTATCGCCTTCAGTAAATGGAAATCCAGCACCTTGCCTCCTTTCAGACAACACGCAGCACGGTCGACCTGCTTGTGGGCATTACCTCTCCCCGAGGTCTTCTGCTCGATTTCCCCACACATCAGACCCAAGCCATGAATGACTACTCAGTCAACGTGATCGAGCACAGTTTTTTTTCACCCATGCCAGTTCCCAGCGGCACCGAAGCAGATGTAAAACTCTCAAAATAGTCCACCCTCCACTAGTCAGGATTTTCGGAGTGCGTACAATGGTTCTGCATCTGCCAGGTGATACGTGGAAGATGGCGACCATACTGCTCACTGGTCACTATGAGTGCTTGGTCATGCCTTTCCGACTTTCCAACAGTCCAGCTGCTTTCCAACCCTTCATGAACAAGAACCTGTTCGCCTCAGTCAGTTTCTCCTTTGGTTAGAATCTGCAAACCAACGGTCAGTCAATCAGTGCAAATCAGCACATGAACAAGTTTCTGTGCTGCTTTGCCGACTCTAACCATTCAACAAGGAAGATGTGCTTTCTCTGGGCCAGGTTAGCTCACTATTTACACACCTCTTCAGCAACCCTTTGATACCTTCATGGTTACCAATCACCATTGTTCCCTGCAGATGTGTCTACGGTGGAAGACAAATCAGGAAAGGTCCTGGTGCGCCACTGCAGGAGGAGGACATGGGTGGCCATCCCAGCTGCCAACCGTACCTACTGCTGCCATGCCAACCGTCTTCAGAGCCCAGCCAGACTACTCAGGAGTGGGTAATGTCTTAAAGTCCTCAAGGTGAATTTTGTATATATATGAGAATATCAAAATATGGATGTCTTTGGAATATGTGTCAGTGTATAGCCAGGTTACGCCGGGATGTCAGCACTTTGACCAGTTGAGGCTGCAGAAGCAACAACATTTCAGACTGGTTAACGATTAGTACTGATGCCCTCAGCTTGGGCAGCGGTGATATTATCACTTCAGTTAAGTGATGGTTCAGAGGAATCAGTGAGAACACCAGAGTGGTCAGTGACGTATTAGTGAAAGCACAGAGCATTCTGCATATTGAACAGAAGTCCTTTGTGAACAATGAACCAGTCCCGTTATCATTCTGACATTTCAGCACTACAATCACAGTGTCTTCTTCTTGTCTGCTGCCGCCCAGTCGACCTCCAGGTGTTGGATCTCCCATTGCTCAGACATCTGACCATGAGTGTGATTCCTGGAGAGTTTGTTGACACTCACATTACTGCCCATCTGCAGAGACCGTTTTATTCTGTTCCTGGCAATGTCTTATTTCATTCAAACAATTACAAATGATTTCAAAATACTTTAAACTGTTTTGTTTTTTTTTGCACACAAACATATAACTGAGTGTTTTCCGGAATTCTGCAAGTGCTGAACTATAACAGGTTGCCTATTTCCCACTTTGACTGTGATTAATCTAACTAGCAATTTGCACTGATGCTACCTTGTTGTTATTGCACAGCCCAATTGAAGCAAAAAAACATGCACATTCATTCACATATCTTAAACGTATGGTTGCATGTACACAGGGTATTTTAACATAAATATTCACTATTTCATTCCTAGTATGAGACTTCAGAGAATATCATATTGGTCTTGTAAAGCTGTAAGTGATGTGGGGTCGGCATTCATATGTCCCCCGGTGGTTTCCATAATCTGAACCTATTTTTGTCATTGAGGTTCTTTATCCGCGAACACGCTGTACAATGTCTGGATTTATTTTCGTGTGAGTGCTGAAATAAAATAGGGGTAACAGGACTTGTAAATAAAGATCTTGAATTTCATTTAGACATATGAAGATAAAACTATGCCCGTGTCTCCAAATATAAACATGGCCTGATGTGAAGATATAAAAAACAATGAGTGAGTTTTCCTCCTGAGATCAGTATGAAATCAACAGCAAAAGCCGAGGTTCCATGTCATTCTGTTCCACTGCTGTTTTCGGTAACTCGTAGGTATGTTAATCGTATATCTCTCTCCTCTGAACTGCTTAAGCAGTAAAATCAAGACCATAAAGATATGTCGCATGGAAATTCTTCTCCTGCTGTGCTTGGTGCTATAAGTATCTTTAATGATTGCACTTTTGAGGAATTGATTCTACAGTTATAATACGTGTACTATCAGCATTTCTATTTGCTGCAAGGGAGTGAGTATTATCAAATAAAGACATGATCAATATGCTCTGCTATCCACTGACAATGTGATCAGTGATCACTGGGCATCATCACTAACAGTGCCATTTTGCTGAAGAGCATTTTTATGAAGATGGAGATCTTATGGTTTTCTTGTCTTATGGTTTTAAACCGTCCCTCATGAGGCTGGAAAAGTATTGAATTTATCAGTATATTGAGAGATGCTTCTGAATAAGCAGTGATATTCTCTGTGTGAGAGATCGTGGGATGGAATGATCTGTGATAATAACATTGCAATATTGAATAAATTTGACAAGCAGAGACTTTGTCTAGGTGAAAGGTGAGATATCTGATGAAGCACTGATAACACCAGTGTGCGCAGTGAGTTTCCAGGAGGGCAGCGACTGTTTTATTCATCAGAGTAATGGATCCTTTGGAAATAGGGAAATTACACTGGTCTCCTCACAGCCCAGAAAAGGAATCCAAAAATGTGCCTCGTAAATGTAATCCTTCTCAATCTACCTCTCTATATATTTATCGACTTGTATGCTCACATTGCAATAAACTGAACACCTCTTTCTGTGAAATAGCCACGGTGGCATCTTTTTTGGAATGTTGATAGAATTCTCACTAGGAAACACATTTATACTTGCAATGATTGTAAAAATCGTGCAAGGTAAAATTCCGGAACAATATGAATGTGCTATGTCCTACTTGAATTGGTTTGTTGCTTTATTTCTGATGCAATTTTAATTATTGCTTGTTGATGTAGATTGACTGTGGTTTCTGACAGTGATGTAAACCTGTGAGGTACACATATTGCGTCACAAGTAGATAGGGTAGTTAAGAAAGCTTATGGAGTGTTAGCTTTCATAAGTCGAGGGATAGAGTTTAACAGTCACGGGGAAATGATGCAGCTCTATAAAACTCTGGTTAGGCCACACTTGGAGTACTGTGTCCAGTTCTGATCGCCTCACTACAAAAAGGATGTGGAAGCATTAGAAAGGGTACAGAGGAGATTTACCAGGATGCTGCCTGGTTTAGAGAGTAGGCATTATGATCAGAGATTAAGGGTGCTAGGGCTTTATGCTCTGAAGAGAAGGAGGATGAGAGGAGACATGATAGACGTATACAAGATATTAAGAGGAATAGACAGAGTGGACAGCCAGCACCTCTTCCCTAGGGCATCACTGCTCAATACAAGAGGACATGGCTTGAAGGTAAGGGGAGGAAAGTTCAAGGGGAATATTAGAGGAATGTTTTTACTCAGAGCGGTTGGTGCACTGTCTGAGTCAGTGGTGGAGGCAGATACAGTAGAGAAATTTAAGAGACTACTAGACAGGTATATGGAGGAATTTAAGGTGGAGGGTTATATGGGAGCAGGGTTTAAGGGTCGGCGCAACATTATGAGCCGAGTGGCATGTACTGTGTTGTGCTGTATTATTCTTTGTTCTTTGGATAAAGTTCATACTGAAAAGGCCATTGCTGCAGGACAGTTCCGCTCCATCGGCCTTAATAATCTTCATCCAATGGCAGGAAAATCTCGTAACATTAGAGATGCCTGCGGCTGCGGTGGATAGCCATGATGCATCCTGTGCTTTGTCTTGCCCTTCACTCTCCACGAAGCTTTGCAACACCGCCTTCTTACACTTTGGATTTTGTAGTTGACCTCATCCACCCAGTCGTGGAAATGGGTTCTCATGCCAGGGTAGGCAAATCTCTATCTCAACGGGGTTATACGTTCCTGGCAACCCTCACCTCTTTTAGCCCTCCTGTTGAGGTGGTGTACCAGGGTGACGCTACAGCTGCATGCAAGCAGTTACTTGGAACCAGAAGTGATAGGTGGGTGGCGAGTGGGGACCAAAGGTGGACGAGCTTCTCCTGGTGGAGCACGACAAGCTCACTACCAGAAGTGCCAAACAAATTATTGTTTATAATATTTTTTTAAATGAAGAGTCTTGGAAGCTTTGTTTTGGCAGGAAAGTTAAGCTGCCAAATTTGAAAAATTTTCAAAAATAGTCATTTTTATAACATGAACAATCAGCACCAAATACATTGTAAGTATCAGTTCTTACCTTTGGCAGAGCACAGTGGTTCTCTATTAATTGAAGGAAGACTTTTGGCAGGTAAAATGAAGCAAACATATACAGTATGTGTTCCTGAAAGGGCAAGATATACATTTCCCTAAACCGCTAGTAATTCAATGCTGATTGTAGCTGATGATATTCAGCGTAATGTTTATGACATTTATTTGACCAGTACGAGATCAATATATTGACGTTGACAATGACATTAATTGCATTCAACACCGATACTAGCAATAAACTGACAGTTCGGCTGGAAGCCCACGGACCTCTCACTGAAGTACCAGATGAACTATCCTCAAACGCTTTAATTTTGGCACAGTTTCCTGTACTTGCAATTACCTCCAATAGCAATCACAATTATTTTGCAGGTTTCAGTGTTTGATTCTGCACATGATTTTCCTGACCTTTACTTGACTGAACGAGATTATCACCCAGAGACAGATAAGTATTTCTCGATATCTCTATCTCACCCTCTGGAGAAATTCCAGTCACAACTTCATCCCATGTCACAGTTGGGAATAGGATCTTCGTGTCATTACTTAACACACTTATGAGCATCTCATCCTCCGTAACTTCATCTGTCTCCAATGGGAGCTTACAAAGTTTCAAATTCCCTACCCCACCCCCCAGCCCCTTGTGTGGTTTCGGCAGGTATCACTTTTCATATCACTGCCATGTCAACTATCTCTCCCTACTGACATTCTTTCTGGCACTTATCCCTGCAAGTGTTACAAGTGGCTTACCTGCATCTACACCTTCTCCCTCACCAACACCTTTCGCGGAAATCTCTCCTTGCAGATCTGATGGTTAAATTGGGATCTCCTGGTGTGGTGGCCCTCAGATTGGTGAGACACAATGTAGATCCGGTACCGTATTGCGAAACACCATCATTTCTCAGACACCCTCTAAAAACCATGCTTTTTGCATCAGCGAATGAACGTGTTAACAATTTCCAGTATTCCTATCCAAGTGGATCTGTGGCCGGTCGATAAGAATGCACAGTGAATCCCAGGTAGATTGGCAAAATTAATCTCAAACTGCCTTGCAACAAGCTGCAGAAATTCACGGTGCAGACTTGCTCTGTGACTCGCTTCTTAAAAGACCCTACTTTCTCTCCACACCTGGCATGCAACAATAATACTATATTCACCACTTACAGGTCTTCAGCATTTCAATAGGAGTTTTGATGCCATCCAGAACAGGATCCTTGCTTCATCACGTTTCACATGGCAGTGTGTACAGAGTGCAGTGATCATCCAGGCAGCAGCTCCAGTGTCTGCAGCAATGACCACAGTGGCAGGGAATCCTCGCTACATCCGAGTTCCAACCTGCTTTGCCGAGAAATATATTTCCGTCCATCACCGTTCTTCTCTACCTCATTCCATTCGCTACTTGAAAGACTGCAAAAATTGTCATCTGAGGAGCAATTGAAGACAGATAATAAAGGATGCCTTGGTAACAATGCTGATATCGCAGAAGTAAACAAAACCATAGCGAGTGTTGATGTATTGATCCACTAATCAGATGTATTGATTAATGGAGCTGTTGGCAGTAAATATGGTGGAGTAGGAATTGAAATAATCTGCAGTTGCAACAAAGTGCAGTTCTTTACGAATTAAGGATAGAAAAAATAAACAAGTCACAAGAAAGGTTAGTCAAATAGTAAGACGGGCGGTGTCAGCCTTACAAATAGAACAGTACAGCATGTTACAGGCCCTTTGGCCCACAATGTTGTGCCGACCCTCAAACCCTGCCTCCCATATAACCCCCCCACCTTAAATTCCTGCATATACCTGTCTGGTAGTCTCTTAAACTTCACTAGTGTATCTGCCTCCACCACTGACTCAGGCAGTGCATTCCACACTCCAACCACTCTATGAGTGAAAAACCTTACTCTAATATCCCCCTTGAACTTCCCTCCCCTTACCTTAAAGCCATGTCCTCTTGTGCTGAGCAGTGGTGCCCTGGGGAAGAGGCGCTGGCTGTCCACTCTGTCTATTCCTCTTAATATCTTGTACACCTCTATCATGTCTCCTCTCATCCTCCTTCTCTCCAAAGAGTAAAGCCCTAGCTTCCTTAATCTCTGATTATAATGCATACTCTCTAAACCAGGCAGCATCCTGGTAAATCTCCCCTGTACCCTTTCCAATGCTTCCACATCCTTCTTATACTGAGGCGACCAGAACTGGACACAGGACTCCAAGTGTGGCCTAACTAGAGTTTTATACAGCTGCATCATTACATTGCGTCTCTTAAACCCTATCCCTTGACTATTGAAAGCTAACATACCACAAGCTTTCTTAACTACCCTATCTACCTGTGAGGCAACTTTCAGGGATCTGTGGACATGTACCTCCAGATCCCTCTGCTCCTCCCCACTACCAAGTATCCTGTCATTTACTTTGTACTCTGCCTTGGAGTTTGTCCTTCCAATGTGTACCACCTCTCACTTCTCTGGGTTGAACTCAATCTGCCACTTCCAAGCCCACTTCTGCATCCTATCAATGTCTCTCTGCAATCTTTGACAATCCTCTATACTATCTACTAGTACTATATACTATCTGTGTCATCTGCAAACTTGCCAACCCACCTTTCTACCACCACATGCAGGTCATTAATAAAAAAAATCACAAAAAGTAGAGGTCCCAGAACAGATCCTTGTGGGACACCATTCTGAACCCTCCATTCTGAATGTACTCCATCCACCACGACCCTCTGCCTTCTGCAGGCAAGCCAATTCTAAATCCACCTGGCCAAATTTCCCTGGATCCCATGCCTTCTGGCTTTCTGAATAAGCCTACCATGTGGTACCTTGTCAAATGCTTTACTAAAATCCATGTAGATCACATCCACTGCACTACCCTCATCTATATGCCTGGTCACCTCTTCAAAGAACTCTATCAGGCTTGTTAGGCACTATCTGCCCTTCACAAAGCCATGCTGACTGTCCCTGATCAGACCATGAGTCTCTGAATGCTCATAGATCCTAACTCTAAGAATCTTTTCCAACAGCTTTGCCACCACAGACGTAAGGCTCACTGGTCTATAATTACCTGGACTATCACTGCTACCTTTTTTGAACAAGGGGACAACATTTGCCTCCCTCCAATCCTCCAGTACCATTCCCGTGGACAATGAGGACATAAAGATCCTAGCCAGAGGTTCAGCAATCTCTTCCCTCGCCTCATGGAGTAGCCTGGGGAATGTTCTGTCAGGCCCCAGGGACTTATCCGTCCTAATGTATTTTAACAACTCCAACACCTCCTCTCCCTTAATATCAACATGCTCCAGAACATCAACCTCACTCATATTGTCCTCACTGTCATCAAGTTCCCTCTCAGTGGTGAATACCGAAGAGAAGTATTCATTGAGGACCTTGCTCACTTCCACAGCCTCCAGGCACGTCTTCCCACTTTTATCTCTAATCGATCGTACCTTCACTCCTGTTATCCTTTTGTTCTTTACACAATTGAAGAATGCCTTGGGGTTTTCCTTTACCCTAATCGCAAAGGCCTTCTCATGCCCCCTTCTTGTTTGTCTCAGCCCCTTCTTAAGCTCCTTTCTTGTTACCTATATTCCTCAATAGACCCATCTGATCCTTGCTTCCTAAACCTCTTGTATGCTGTTCATCCATCTGACTAGATTTTCCATTTCACTTGCCACCCATGGTTCCTTCACCCTACCATTCTTTATCTTCCTCACCAGGACAAATTTACCCCTAACATCCTACAAGAGATCCTTAAACATCAACCACATGTCCATAGTACATTTCCCTGCAAAAACATCATCCTAATTCACACCCACAAGTTCTAGCCTTATAGCGTCATAACTTGTCCTTCCCCAATTAAAAAATTTCCTCTCCTCTCTGATTCTACCCTTTTCCATGATAATGCTAAAGGTCAGGGAGCAGTGATCACTGTCCCCCAGATGCTCACCCACTGACAGATCCATGACCTGACCCAGTTCGTTACCTAATACTAGATCTAGTATGGCATCCCCCTTAGTTGGTCTGTCAACATACTGTGAGAGGAATCCATCCTGGACACATTTAACAAACTCTGCCCCATCTAAACCCGGAACTAATCAAGTGCTGATCAATATTAGGGAAGTTAAAGTCACCCATGATAACAACCCTTTTATTTTGCACCTTTCCAAACTCTGCCTTCCAATCTGCTCCTCGGTATCTCTGCTGCTACCAAGGGGCCTATAGAATACCCCCAGTAGAGCAACTGCTCCCTTCCTGTTCCTGACTTCCACCCATACTGACTCAAAAGAGGATCCTGCTACATTACCCACCCTTTCTGCAGCTGTAATAGTATCCCTGACCAGTAATGCCACCCCTCCTCCCCCCTCTATCCCTTTTAAATCACTGAAATCCAGGAATATTGAGAATTGATTCCTGCCTTGGTGCCAGCCAAGTCTCCGTAATGGCCATTACATCATAACATGTAACTCTTCCAATTTTCTATACTTCTGTAAGATCACCAATCATTTTCCTGCTGTCAGGGAATGAATTATTAACCTATTCAACCTGTCCTCTAACTCGTCTTCAGTTCCTGAACTCTTCCTTTCAAATTATCGTTGCAAACTTTAAAGCTTACTGGCATTTCAAAACTGTACGTTGGTGTCCAGAACAGCTCACAATATTCTACTTATGGCCTCACTGTCAGGAGCAGGGACAGGAATGGACCCAAGTGCAGGTTGCAGGCAATTCTAGGGATAGGACAGGAGGGGGATGCCATGGCAAGCAAGGGGTACTGCTGGGGTTGGGCAAACAGAGAGTCTTAGTTGGGCAGGTAGAGCAGGATTCCAGAGTCAGTCGAGGCAGGAAGATCCCAGAGGTCAGGCAGAAGGCGGGGTCCTGAGGTACGTGGCTTGGCTGGAGGAGAGCACCCCACCCCCCCCGGGTGGGCTGCATATATCCCAGGTAGAGCCACCTCCTAGGCAGAAACATGGAGGCCTGGGCAAGATGCAGACTCCTAAGCAGGTGCAGGGCACAACCCATCGGAAGCGGGGGGGGGGGGGGGGGGGGGTGGCAGGGAAAGGGGCAGAACACCCCGCCGGGAAGTGGCAGGCTGGCTGGGTCTGCCCGACGGAGGCAAAGGGGTAGAACAGGGACTAGGTCCAGGGTGACCAGCATGACAGCCATGATCCCCAGGTAGCTCAGGAGAAGCAGGCAGACAGCGCGAGCAAGGCAAAACAGGCGGAGCAGCTGGACCAGCACATGTGAAAAAAAAGCAGGGGAACAAGACCAACCTGGACAGGACAAATACAGAGCAGGTTGGAACCTGGGCAGGGTAAACAGGATGCGGAGTAGATCAGAAGCCAGGCAGGGTAAACAGGATACTGAGCCTGCAGAGAGCAGGAGACAGACCAAACGACCACCTACCTGGTCTCAGTCCCAAGGCCCCTTATAAACACCTACAGCTGAATTGGCCACAGGTGTGCCTCCTTAAGCCAGGAGGATCCTAACTGACTCAAGGGTGGCAGGAGGGACAGCGGCAGGACCCGGAGTTTGGAGTCCACGGACCGGATCAAGACCCGGAACACGGGCTCCGGACTGGACCGGACCGGACCCCGACACCTCACCAATATGTTGTACAGCTTCAACATAACGTCCCAACTCCTGTACTTGGTGAACTGATTTTGAAGGCCAATGTGATTAGTGCTCAATATGAGCTGATCTGCCTGTGAATAATCGATCTGTATTCCCAAGACTCTTTTTAAATACTGCACACTAAAGTGTAAATATTCGTATCTGCTTCTTAACCTGCTGTATCTTTCCTCACAACACAGACCACCTCACAGTAGCCTGCATTAAATTCCATCTGCCATTTTTCTACCGATTTTCCAGCCATTCAATATCAATAGAGTTCCTGGCTCAAACAACGCCTCTAATCTAGGATTGTCCACAATTTTTCTGATTCAGATTTCTACATTGAAATCCAAGTCATTAACATTTATGGTAAATAACAATGGACCTAACATCAATCCTGCAGTACACTTGTCACACTCAAAGAATCAACCAGGCACTCTGCTAATCCAGAATGTTCATCAATCCATCCACAAGCCACATCTAAATTTGTGTGGGTGTGTAACTTTTTATTTTCAAAGGTCCCTGGAATATCACTCTCGATCTCTTTTATATATTCAAAAGAACATATGCACATCATGTTTTATTGTGACACATGTCATCAGCTGTTACTGTGACTTTCATCATTCAAATGACTTGAAATGACCAGAACGAGCAAAAGAGAAAAATGATCCTGTCTCCCTCTTCAATGAAGTGTACAATGAGCTGTGTTGCTCTCAATATCGGAAGTGAATGTGCTCCGCCGATGTGACAAAATATATCTCTTTGAAGTAGATTGTCTATGTTGACTGTTCAAGATGGTAGCCTATGTTAGAAACAACACTGATCAGAAAATATCCCATTTCAGCCGCTGAAGCCAGGTTTATTGGAAATTAAATTGGCAACGTTCATATTAAAATTTGTTTAAAAGTTAATAATTTGTAACATCCCTTGGGGAGAGAATTTATAGCACGGTGACGGAGTGAGAAAAAAAACACTATAATGTCAGTGTTTGTGTAGCTGGTTGTCCCTAATGTGCCTGATGTGATAATCACACTATTTGCCTCAGTGGAATTGCTCTCACTTGTATATAACTATGTAAAACCGATCACTGGTCCATATGAGCAGTTGGAACTTTCTGTACAACTGAATGCTGCTTCTGATGGACAATGGGATATCCAGTGATTTACTACATCTATCCTGCAATTGTAGCGATCAGTGACACTGTAAGATACTGGAGCTGGTCACTCTGTGTATGGTGCTGAACTCCTGATTTTGTTCTGCTGCACTGTTTGGACTTCTACTGAGTACAACTACTACCGTCGCCTGAAATGTGTTTCCAGAATTGAGGATTCAAGCATTTGATAGTTTTTTTTAAATTCAGTTTCCATATTTTTTTCCGATTTGATGCTTGTTTTCCTTTTGTCAACTGCGTTCTGGCCGATACTGCCATACTTTCATAGTTTGACCTTGCTCGGCTTTCTGAAACTATACTTGTTCTATGCTTTCCTAGCTCGGGGTCTCTATCAGTACAGTCACTTCTACCTTAGAACAACATAGAAGCTTTTTCAAATGATGGGCCAGTCTACTTTCGACATGCAGATCTGTTCCTCCACAAGTCAGTAAATTATAATGTATGCTTTAAATCTCATGATTTCGCTACGAATCATAATTCAGATGTTTCACCTCTAATAATGGAAAACCTGTTGTGTAATGGAGTGATGGATTGCTCACTGGAAATCAGATCCACTGCTCTGAACTGGCAGAAGGTCGCCAACCCACTGCCACTCAATTCCATTATTGTCCACCAGCCAGAGTGTACAACTGTGTCCACACGCACCAGATTTCTGCTTTCCACTTCCCAAGCCATCACTTTTCCAGATCGGCAACTTATTCAAATGACCGGCAAGTCGAATTTCGGCATGAAGATCAGTTCTTTCATTAGTTAATAAATGTCTTTGCTGTTTCACTTCTAATCATGGGAATTACATCACTCATGGTGACGTATATTGGAGCGATCGACCGCTCACCGATAGGAGAGTCCTGCAAATCATTGCCTCGCTCTAAACTGTCAGGAAGTTTTTTGTCCTCCAGCTAGAGTGCATCAATGGAGCCTGCACACATTGAATTTCTGCTTTTCCACTTTCAAAATACATACCTGGTATTGAAAGTATAGTGGGCATTCATTCAGTTGCAGTTAACAATAATCCTGTTTTTTTTTCAAATTTCTTCTAACTTAATGGCGATTGTGATCCTATCTTGGGTTAAATGTGGACTCTCAAAATGCATCACCCGTTACCTGGTTGGATTGGCAACAGCGGATATGATGGTGGTTATCGTTGTTGCTTTAGTGGAACAGACCAACAATATCTACATTTATTCTAGATCCCTGCTCATCACCCCTGCATGCGCTCTGACACTTGTACTTAGGGTTATGATGATGGACTGTTCTGTTTGGTTTATGGTCAGCTTTACCTTCAACCGTTTCATCGCAATATGTTGTCGAAAGCTTGCGGTACGATACTGCACTGAGATAACAGCAACTGTGGTTATGGTTACCATGGTTATACTGAGCTGCTGGAAAAATGTCCCGTTTTACTTTGCCTTTGAACCTTACGTCACTATTGACAACATGCCCTGGCATTGCGCCTTCACACATGAATTTGCTACTTTACCCGTGTGGAAAGGATTCGAAATACTGTATAACGTTTTAACACCGTTTTTACCAATTGGCTTAATTCTAGTGTTAATGGATTAACAGTAAGACATATCATTGCAGCCAATAGAGTCCGGTGAGGGCTTCAGAACAGCAATGATAATCAGAAAGATGCTGAGATTGATAAACGCAGAAAATCGATGATTTTGTTGTTTGCTATATCGGCTAATTTCATATTATTTTGGATGCCCTATGTAGTACATTCCCTGAAATGGCAAAATGAAAACTATTTTTATCAGGACAGATATTTGACTTTTCCGGTATATATACTACAACAATTTAAGTACATGTTACAAATTCTGAGTATGTGTACCAATACTTGTATCTATACACTGACACAGAGGAAATTCAGAAAGGAACTAAAGAATCGAATGAGGTATGTGTTTACTTTAAATGGCCACCCTAACCCTATGTCCAACAGCAATTCAGTGAAGTTTTCAAATAAAACAGCTTTATAAATGACTAGGTTTGTTATACATTCTAACAATCATTTCCTGGTCAACCTGAAAGTGCAAAATCCATGGAAGATTGCATACTTCATGCACTTAAGGTAATACACTGGGCAAACGTTCACTGAGTTGGCGTTATCATTACATTTGTTGAAGTACACTCCAAACTATCACAGAGAGTTAACAATCACAAGGATAGCAGCGGCTTCTGGACTTTTCCGGGTTCAAATATTTCAACATGGACAGAGTCAGATAAAAGAGCGTAAAGTGAGTGCCATTGAAACACAGGGAGACTTTGATAGTAACACAGCAACAGAAAGGAAAGTAACCATGGAAAGATTGTCTGTTACCAGGCTGCGAGCAGATCTCAGAAGCAGAAAGGGAGCAATCACTCGTTTGGGAGTATTCTGTAGAGGCCACACACTCACCTCCCTCTCCCCCCGCACCCTATCACCAAAACATACGAAGAAGCGAGGAACTGTTTGTGAGATTTGGGCAAGAGCCATATTAACACGGCTGTTATCACAGGCAACTTCATCTCCCTAATATTCACTGGCACTTCCTCAGATTAAAAGGATTAAATATGACAGAATTCTCAGTTGTGTCCAGGAAGGAGTCCCGGTACAATAAGCGGGCAGGCTTATAACAAGTAGTGAGCAGTCTATCTTGTTCTAGTACTAGAAAGGTAAATGTGTCAGGTAACTGATCTCCCCCCGGGTCAGCATTTCAGAACGATAGAGCACAGCTATTCAATATTTACTAATACGGTACCTTACACTGAGATAGGAGGAGACAGGATGTACTTACGCAAGTTCATTATTCTGAACTTGGTAGCTGAATTTGGGAAGTGATGTGTTCCTTCAAATGCACAAGAGAAATACGGATATTACTAATGCAGCACTTGATTGGGGTTCAGAATTTGCTTGTTTTATTGAGGCGGGGAACAGATGGCCCCATAGAATAACGCTGGTTGACAAGAGATATGGATCACATCTTCAAGAAAAAGAAAGAAAAAATACGTAAGGTTTTGGAAGAAAAGATCAAGCAGGGCTATGGACACTCACAATGTAGCCAGGAGGTATTTAACAATGGACTTAGAAGAGATAGAAGAGGACATGAGAAGGCCTGAGAGCCACATTAAGGTAGGTGAAAGACAGGAGTTTGACAAGAGAGTGAGTGGGAGAGATCAGCGATAAAAGTGGAAGCATGCCTCTGGAGTGCAAGGAGGTTGTGAAGGTCCTTACTGATACTTTGCTTCGGTATTCACCCGTGAGTACAACCTTGATGAATGCGAATGCAGCAAAAAAAGGCGGATGTGCTGAGGCACGTATACACTTAGAATTACGAGCTGGAAACTGGGAAAACATAAATATAAACCACTCCCCGGTGCTACTAGGGATGTATTCCAGGTAATTAGAGAAAGCGAGTGACGTTATTGCTGCGCTTTTGGAAATGACATTTGCGTCATCACTTGCCACAGAAATGGTACTGGAGGTTTGGAGAATGGCAAATGTTACTTCTTCATTCAAGAAATGTAATAGGGATAGTCTTGAGTACTACAGGCCAGTGAGTCTTCAGTCAGTAGTGGGCAAGGTACTGGAGAGGTTTCTTAGAGACCAAATTTACCGAGAAACATATTCTGGTTGGGGATAGTCAGCATGGTTTTGTGTCCCTTATGAGCTAGAATAAATTCCATGGAAATGTGAAGAATAGGCAGATGAAGTCAGAGGAGGATACATTAAATCTGTAAGGTGTTAGACTGGGTTCTCTATGGTGCATGCATTCAGAAAGTCAGGTGGCCTGGTATCTAGAGAAACCTGGCTGCATAGATTCAGAACTAGCCAACCAAGGCAAGGCCGAAGAGGCAGCAGATGGAGTGTACTCTGCCTGGAGGACAGTGGCCAATGACATTCCGCAAGGAAGGTATAATCTTTAGTACACTTTACAACTATATCTAGAATCTGCTATTATGGTGTTCTGAGAAACTGACATTAATTGGACCATCCTGCAAGACTTGGATAATTTACTGAGTTAGGGCTGATTTTGAAAGCAAACTACTTAATTTGGACGCTACCGAATTTGCATGCTATCTAAACTGAAATCACGTTTACTTATTACAGGGCAGATGCTACGATTACATCAAAACATTTTATTTCTGATAGAACCCTGCAATTCAAAAGCAGCATTTTAAAATATTCAGCAGCATCCTTTGGTACTCCTCAAATGAACCAGCCTCCCAGAATGTGAATTTCAAATTCCCAATTCAAGTACACAGGAATTTGTCTTAATGTCAATTTACCTTTGAACAGCGGGTTTATCGTACCTGGAATAGATAACTCTTATCTCAATTCCTTTAACCTTGATTTTACATGGTCAGTGTGGAATCTGTGTTTCCCTCTGAAATCAATACCAAAACAAACAAACACAAGAACGCAATCGAAATACACAGGTAAGGCAAAACAAAAATCTAAGCTCAAATGTTTCTTCCTTCAAAACTGTCATCGGTAACTTGCGTATGTAGAATAAACAGTTAATTCTGTTACATACCCTGTAACTGGGTTAACAAACCAGCAGAAAAGGACTGATACGTTGGAGTCTGGTGGTACTGTAACTAAAGGTGTTTATTAGTAAACTAGACAATAAAGTATCAAAAATGCAAATATACATATAAAACAGGTTAGCAATGATAAATACATAAGTGCAGGAATAACAATCAAAACTAAGCTCTATCAAAGTCTAGGGGTAAGTGAATAGTCATAAGAGAATATAGAGTTCAGTTCAGTTTGCGTTGAGGTAGTTGCTGTTGTGTTGCAATGTTGAGAGAGAGAGAGAGAGCAAGAGATGAGCAGCTGCAGCAGGCAAAACTTCCGTCTTCTTCTTGTTCCGTTGTACCGTTGGGGACCCTTCCGTTCCAGACTAGATCGTTCTTCGGTGATGGACTCGTCACCCAGGCAAGGGCAGACACACACACAAGTCCCCACCAGTCTGCCTTCATCCACCGTGCTCCAGACTGATCCTCCTGAACCGATCCTCCAGGCCCCCACCTTCCTGTGGGTGCACAACACTCTTTCAGTGTCCACTGGTGTGTCTGAGGGTGTCTCCCCAGACCCATCTTTTATCCCCACTGACGGGGTATCAGCCATCCATCAACTCACTATGTCCATGTCCATCAAATGAGGCCACTCCCTGCTGTCTCAGCAAGAATGTTAACGAGCAAAGAAGTGTCTTTGCAGCAAAAGATTGTTTACCTTTCCATCAGTGAAGAAGCCATAATACTAAATCATCCGTCTCTCTCTCTCTCTTATCTGTAGCAGATGCTTCTACCTCTGTTCTTCGTCTCTCTCTCGCTCATTGGCAGCATAGTTCCCGGGGGCGGGGGTCAGCTCTGGACCCCATTTCCATCAGGTTCGTTCAGCAGACATAACAATTCCTTGATTGAAAATCCTTATCAGATATTCTAAAGAACAAAGGAATCCAGATGTGGGTGATTGCAGCCCCCATACACTGAGACTTGATACAATTTCGGAAAAAGAAGCAATCTCTGATATTCACAATTTTATTTCAGTCAAGGAAGCAGATATTTGCAGACAGTGAAATCTTATTGTGAAAGAAAGGATTAATTCATACATACTTTCAATACAAACTTCACAATCATATGACTGCCTTCCGTTCATTCTCTTTCAACTGAACTCATAAATGTCCAGTCCTTGTGAAATATTTAACATTCTCAATGCGTTCACACTTTCAGCTATCGCAGAGCGTGACAGACTGTACTTTTAAGTGTTGAACAGTTACCAAGTAATCTATAATTAGAATCACATAAAATTTAAGAAACACTTTCGAGTCTGAAGCAAAGGGACACTGGTAGTTATGTATCATAAGCAAGTTAATATTCAACATATAAAAATCATGATGTCACTACCTGACTAAATCTCCAATGACTTAAACGTGCCCTCACCTCCAATTGCTGACTCAAGATGGGTTTGAGACTGGATGAACGATTTGTAGCATAGTATCAGGTTTAATAATCCCCGTTTCCACAGTAGATGTAACAGATTTGGATACTGTACTGGGATCTTTGTCACACGCACCTCCAACCAGTAACTATGGTCTTTAAACCTTAGTGATGGAGTGAAGGTATATTCCTTTAGTGTGATACCTCCCTTATAATCGGAGGGAGGATGGCACCTAATGGAGACTCCTTTGCATGCATCTTTGGAAAAGCTCTATTTCTATTTTTCTTTCTTTTCAAGGTTCTTTTTGGAAGACTCTGACCTAGAATTACATGATATAGAAACATATAAATATATGAAAGGGATAGATAAAATGGAAGCAGGAAAGTTGTTTTCACTGGTAGATGAGACTAAAACTTGGGAAAATAGCCTCAAGATTCGGCGAAGTAGATTTTGTATGGAGATAAGGAGAAACTGCTTTTCTCAGAGAGTGGTAAATCTGTGGAATTCTCTGTCCAATGAGGTAGTGCAGGCTACCCCAGGAAATATATTTAAGACAAGGTTGTATAGATTTTTGCATAGTAAGGAAGTTAAGGGTTGTGGAGAAAAGACAGGTAGGTGGAGATGAGTCCATGGTCAGACTGGCCATGATCTTATTAAATGGCGGAGCAAACTTGATGGACCAAATGACCTACACCTGCCTCTATTTCTTACGTTCTACTGTTTTTTATTTGCTTGCCTCTCATGCTGTATTTGGTTAACATTTGGTTAACACCTCTAGCAGTATCCTCTGCTAACACCCAAAAGAAACCAAGAAGATTCTTTAATTCTTCACTTGCTCCTCTATCCTAGTATTTTCGGCAGAGTCAAATGTTAAGAATGTAATTCTGAGGCTTTATAAAGTTACTATGTGTTATGGCCTTTTGATATGTTCACATAGGAACACAGTCCAATCAGTTTCCTTTCTTCTGCAGTTCCTAGATGTTACAGTGTTCTCTGGCACTCAGTTGCCTGCAAAAGCTGTCTATGGTTATCCATGGGCAGTAATGTCCCAATATTATAATCAATATCTCTCAGATGCTGATATGCAAAGAATGTAGTGCATGATATATTCTTTATTCAGATTTCTGCCCCTGGTTCCTTCGATTGCGACTATCTTGCTGGTGGGAAATGGGTAAGGGGGTGAAAGTTGTGACAATAGTACTAGGTTATTGGTTTGTATGCTGGTGGGAGATGTTTTGAAATAGGCTGATTATTATCATCATAACCATAGGGAGCTGCGTCACTACCTCCAGCACGAACGGCCTGTTTCTAATCCAGTCCCTGTTTGCTATTTCTCTGTGAATGGGGATGTTGGCCCAGCAACTTATCTATCTGCTAGACACTTCATTTGATCTCCAGTGTTAAATTTCTTTTCTGATAATAATTTTGACATTACATTCAAAATGGGATTGAACTATAAAACATTTCACTCAATCATTCCACTTTGCTACAACCTAAACTCCTTCTTATCACTCACTCTTTTCTTTCACAAGCCTTCAAAAACTGATTTAAATGCATTATTTACACGCTCCTCGCAACCCGCAAATATTTTGCCTTTTCTTTAAGGTTGACAGCTTCTGTTCAAGACAGGTCACTACATCATGGAAATCATGATAGCTGCTTCTAATCAGTCCCTTTACTTTAGCTTGTTGCCACAATTCTCTCCAATTCCCAATTAAGCTTCCTTTCATTCCAGCTTCATTTAAATTCCTCATCTCAAATTGTCGCATGGGTAATTATCCAAACCCGTATCACAGCTTTTTATTTTCCTTCATACATTCAAGACCAGCGAAATCTCCACACTGAGGAGAATTCCACGTTTCTGTGTAACAATCAGGATAGAATTTTGAGTATTGAAGTTGTTGAGCCTTTCGGTGCAAGTTATCATTTTATTGTTAATCTAGAAGTTTTGTCAATAAAGCAAATTAAATTTCATAAAGACAAAGCATGCGCAGATGCAGCTGGGACTTCAGAAGGTAAACTGAAAGGAACTGCTTGACATTGAGTCAGTTGGGGAACAATGAGGTTGAATTAAAACGTTTATATATGCTATGCAAGAAGCTTTAAAACTCAAGGTCATGAGAAGCACAAGGAATACAATAGATCAATGCTGAAAGTTCAAAGTAAAAGTTATTACAAAGTATGTAAAACATACAACCTGAGATCGGTTTTAATCTGCAGGTGTCCTTAGAAAATATATAGACGAGTATATGGATGAATAAAATATAGGTAAAATATTGAAAGACAGCTATAAAAAGAATAGAGAAAAATAGTAATGATGTTAACCGCAGGGCATATGAAAATGTGAGAGCATTAGTTAAGAGTTAAATTTGGATTGCTAAAATACAGTTTCAGAAGTATGTTGCTGAGAATGCTAAGATCGACTGCAATAGATGTTCCTTGAGTAGTAAAATAAAAGTTAAGGAGTAAGTTATGTGTGTAAGGACTAATAGTCAGGTGTTAAATTATGCTGAGAAGTACATAGTGGATACTCTTAGATCATATTTGCCACCTTATTCATCTGTGAAGACCGTAGCATTATGCCAGTAAGTGTAGAAATACATAAGGCTGTTTTAATATTGGCCAGCAGAAATTACAGTCTAATCAAGGAGAGCAGTCAAACCAGTTGTCCTTGTATACACCTCCACCTCCCTCACCCCACCTTTTTGTCCACTCTGAACTGATTTTTGCTCTTGGATAACCTAATCAGAGCATTTGAATGTTGATACCGGAAGCTCAGGTGATGAGCTGGTAAACCTGTGATGATTCCAATACAAGTAGCTATTTGTTATATAAAGAGCGTGTATGAACTGAATCTGGTTCTGCGACAAACTAATCAGAGCAATTGAATGTCGACACAAGGAACTTCGGGTAATGAACTGATAAATGAGACCATTCTCGGAGGAGTAGCCACTTATTATGTAAAATGCCAGACCTACCAAAGAAACAATCCGTAATCTCCTGAGTTGCCTTATTTATTTGGTTTATACCAGTCAGAGTTGGAGGACAAAATACACAAGGCTGGGGTGGGACAATGCTGGTCGTAGCCCTGCACAGTGACCAGCAAGAACCTGATCCATGTAGATCAGCTGACCTTGAGCCAATGGAATGGAGATCAATTGATGAGGAACACTATAAGAGTCAAGAACTCGAAATACGCTGAGGCAATAACTCTCCAGTGTTACGCCTGCAGCCCCCTCCTTTGTGAGAATCGCATGATCACTATTGGGTTGAGTCAGGAGACCCAGGAAATGAGAGAGAGATGTGCGGAATGTCTCCCCGGCGATATAAAGCTACGGGACATGGCCATTGTCTCTTGGAGACGAATTTGTGGATTGAGATACTGTGCTACGTGAATGCCCTCAGGCAAAGTGGGCTGGTTGAGGGAGGGATTGCACCACCCCCAACCTGATTGACATCTGTGACCCTGCGAGTCAGGATAAAAGAGGGTCTGTGGGAACAGCCCCTCAGACGCACCAGAAGAAACGCTAATGCTCCCGTAATAGCAGGAAGCCATTTGAAGGAGAGCACATGCGTTCAGTTCCGTTGCCTGGGACTGGTGACTGGTACCACGGAAAATGGCTTTTAGCTAACAACGGGGAAACCAACTCCCCGACTCAATGGATTGGCATCATAAAAGACCTGGGCAAGTTTAAATCGTCTCTTTCTTAAACCCAAAACGCTGCAGCTTTAACGAACTAACAGTGACTTTTATATTTCCATCAGACAATACATTAACCCCTAGACAACAATAGAGCTATTTCTTATTGATTGTTACTATACCTGCACTTTTAGATTTAGTATTGATGACGTATATTATCTGTATGTTTACATTAATCTTATTTTTGTGCCCCTTTATCAATAAACACTTTTTAAAAAATAGTACCATCAGACTTCAATGACCTCTCTATCTTTGCTGGTAAGTGACCTAGTTACGGTGTTCGTAACACCAGCAACTCATCACGGTTAAGGAAGACCCACGGACATGTGGAGATCGGGACCACGAGGAATGTCTGAGCAGCGTAATGGCTTTTTTCTTCATTGTCTGTTCAGAAAGGGTCGGTAATTCCAGTAGGGTGCACACAGGTACATAGTTTGTAAAGCCATGTACTTTTCAGTTAGGACAACAGAAGCTACTTCTCAGTAAGTGCAGAATATCTGTGCCTCACTGATCATTATTACAAGGGGTGATACTTGTAATACAGTCGTCGTCCCTGGCTGGTCTTGAGGATGAATCTCCTTGTTCAGCTGGTGACTCGAGTCAGACTACGTGCGTGAGGTATAGAGAGATCTGATGCTAACACAGGATGAAGAATTCAGGGCATTATTTGGATTGCTTTAATTGGAGTGGATACCACTCCAAATACATGTTGGAGAAGTGGCCAGAATATGGGGAGTTTTCTTTACTTTATTGTCACCAAACAATTGATACTACAGCGTACAGTCATCACAGTGATATTTGATTCTGTGCCTCATGCTCCCTGAAGTACAAATCAAAGTAAATATAATAAAAATTTAAATTCTAAATCATAATTAGAGAATAGAAAAGGGAAAGTAAGGTAGTGCAAGATTGGTCTGGATATTTGGAAGGTATGGCCCAGATCCAGGTCTGGATCCATTCAGCAGTCTTATCACAGTTGGAAAGAAGCTGTTCCCAAATCTGGCTGTATGAATTTTCATGCTCCTGAACCTTCTCCCGGAGGGAAGAGGGACAAAAAGTGTGTTGGCTGGGTGGGTTGTGTCCTTGATTATCCTGACAGCACTGCTCCGACAGCGTGCGGTGTAAAGTGAGTCCGAGGATGGAAGATTGGTTTGTGTGATGTGCTGGGCTATGTTCACGATCTTCTGCAGCTTCTTCCAGTCTTGGACAGGACAACTTCCATACCAGGTTGTGATGCACCCTAGAAGAATGCTTTCTACGGTGCATTTATAAAAATTAGTGAGGGTTTTAAGGTACAGGTCAAATTTCTTCAGCTTTCTCAGGAAGTAAAGATGCTAGTGGGCCTTCTTGGCTGTGGACTCTGCTTGGTTAGACCAAGTCAGGTCATTTGTGATACTCACCCCGAGGAAATTAAAAGCTTTTGACCTGCTCCACCTGCACACCATTGATGTAGATGGGGTCGTGCGGTCCACTACTCCTTCTGACATCAACAACCAATTCCTTCATCTTGCTGACATTGAGGGATATGTTATTGTCTTCACACCATGCCACCAGGTTCTTAATCTCCTCTCTGTACTCAGACTCATCATTACTCAAGATACTGCCTACAATTGCGTCATCAGCAAACTTATATATTGAGTTTGATGGAAACTTGACTACACAATCATGGGTGTACAGTGAGTACAGCAGGGGGCTGAGTACACAGCCTTGTGGGGCACCAGTGCTCAGTGATTGTAGAGGAGAGCTTGTTCCCTATTTTTCAGCCTGGGTCCTGTCTGTGAGGAAGTTGAAGATCCAGCTGCAGATCTGAGTGCTAAGACCCAGGTTCTGGAGCTGAGGAATCAGTTTATTTGGAACGATGGTATTAAAGGCAGAGCTGTAGTCAATGAAAAGGAGCCTTACATATGCGTCTTTATTCTCCAGGTGTTCGAAGGAGGAATGTAGTGCCAGAGAGATGGCATCTGCCGTTGACCTGTTGGTCCGGCAGGCGAATTGCAAAGCATTGAGATTGACCGGTAGGTTCTGGTTGATGTGAGCCATAACCAATCACTCAAAGCACTTCTTAGCAATTGATGTTAGAGCCACAGGTCGGTAGTCACTCAGGCATGCCACCTTGCTTTTCTTCGGCACCGGGATTATCGTTGCCTTCTTAAAACATGAGGGGATCTCAGACTGAAGTAGGGAGCAGTTGAAGATGTCAGCAAACACTCCAGCTAGCTCGCTTGCACAGGCCTGGAGAACACGTCCCGGGACACCATCTGGGCCCATTGCCTTCCTTGGATTTCTCTTCAGGAAGGATCTTCTAATGTCTTCCTTGGTGACGATGAATCTCAATGCCACCAGGTCCTGTTCATCCAGAGGGGGCGAGACGCTCCTCTTCTGTTCGAATCTTGCATAGAATATGTTAAGTTCATTAGGAAGAGAAGCACTACAGTTATTGATATTCCCACCCTTTTCTTTGCACCCAGTGATCTCATTTAGACCCTGCCATAGTCTACTGGAATCCCTCTGGTTAGCCTGGGCTTCCAACTTGGCTCGATATTGCCTCTTGGCACCCTTAATGGCTTTCCAGAGTTCACGCCTGGATTCCACGTAGTGACTGGTATCCCTGTTCCTAAAAGCCGCAGCTCTAGCCTTCAAAAGGGACTGGACCTCATAATTCATCCAAGGTTTCCAGGTAGAGAAAACCCGGATTGCCTTGTGAGACACACAGTTCTCTGTGCATTTCCAGATAAAGTCCATGATAGCTGAGGCATACTCATCGAGGTTAGCTGCCAAGTCCTTGAATACTAACTAGTCCACTGATTCAAAGCAGTCACGGAGGACCTCATCCGTTTCCTCTGTCCAACACTTCACCACTTTTGACACCGTGACCTCCCACTTCAGTTTCTATTTGTAAGCTGGGAGGAGGGGTATGGCCTGATGGTTCGATTTTCCAAAGTGATGTCGTTGGACGGACTGCTGTTGGTCGTTGACTGCTGTGTAGCAGTGGTCAAGTATATTCGGGCCTCTAGTGGAGCAGGAGACATGTTGATATAACTTTGGCAGCGCTTTTCTGAGGTTGGCCTGGTTAAAGTCCCCGGCTGTAATGAGCAAAGCCTCCGGATACCTGGTCTCAAGTTCACTGATGTTGGCATACAGAGTATTCACAGCACACTCCACGTCAGTCTTGGGGGGAATGTAGACCACTGTCAGTATGACTGAGGTGAATTCTCATGGCAGATAATAGGGATGACACTTCACCAACAGGTGTTCCAGGTCCGGACTGTAGGAGCTCGTCAGAGTTGATCAGTAGGCAGACACCACCTCCCTTCGTCTTGCCCAAAGATGCCGTACGGTCCATCCGATGGATCAAAAATCCCTCTGGTCAAATGGCACAGTCGGGGGTTAGGGTTAGGGTTAGGCCACCCTAACCCTAACCCTAATGCAGTCGGGGGTGGCAGGGGAGAGCCAGGTCTCTGTGAAACAGAACACACAGCAGCTCTGCATCTCTCTGCAGTAAAGGTGAGTTTCCCTTTAAGATCATCCACCTTGTTCTCAATAGCTTGCACATTAGCTAGTAGGATGGTGGGCAGAGGGATCCTAAAGCCCCTCTGCTTCAGTCTGACCAGCAGCCCAGCTCTTTTCCCACGCTTCCTTGGTAAATAGTGCATCTTTCCAAGTTTCCATCGATGCAATGTGTTGTTGGCAGCTCTTTGAGGTTGGTGGATGCGTCCCACGGAGATCGATTGGCAGGTTGCGTCATCGGGCGCTCCAGGTCGGGCCGAGTGATGGGGGAGGCTCCGCTGCCACTTCCAACTGCCAGGGGCCCGGACTGTCAATCGGGTCGGGCCCCGAAGCCGACTCTTAATCTCGGAGGGCTGGGCTGCCAGTTGAAATAAGTACGTGAACTGAGTCACGGTTGCAGAGGCCTCCACTCCAGCCAAGCCCCGGGCTCGATTTCCGAGGTCGGCGGTGGAGGCCTCACTTCCGGCAGCTGTGGATGGCCACCAATGAGGCTCTACGGTGGTCGCTCCGGGGAAGCGTCTGGGGTACCTTGAGGTCTCTGACGTCACTTCTGTGTAGTCATCTGCTTCGGAGAGGTGCTGGTCGGAATGGACCGCGCCTCCAGGCGCTCCGACGTGGTAGCAGGCCGCGGGTCTCCAGGAATGTGGTGGACCTCGGACCAGGCCTTGATGATCGAGTCCAGGTGCGGTCCGGAGTTGAAGCAATTCTGGCGCGTCGATGATCTCCAGCTGGGTCAGTAGCTTCACCAGGGTGTTGTTGATCTTGCTAGATGTAGCAAATTGGAGGTTTAGAAGGGTTTCTCGGGTATAGGATAGTGTACAGGGCAGTTTGCTTGGGAGAGCACACACAGAATTGCTAGATACCGCTGCCATCTTAATAACAATTTAATGAGTTTGTCGCTCACCCTAGCTCTGAACGGAAAAGTGCTGGGGATGCTATGTGTATGTTAGACCTCCGGGAAGCTGTTGAACAGGAAGTTTAAACAATTACAAAAACCTGTAGCATTCGGCTGTTTAATTCAGTATTTGATAGTAGTTACTACGAAGTGCTAACCCAGAGCAGCACAGATTAGAAAACAAACATCGGCATAAAGTAAAAGCCGAGCGAGATAGGTTAGAAAGGGAACACAAAATGCTCCAAAAGAAGGTAGAGACCTTTATAGAAAGGGTTACATAGTGGAGAGCTCTGACCTGATGCATATGAACCAGTTTCAGTTGAAGTGTGAGAAATCACTTAAAGAAAAAGTAAGCTGGAGGAAGCAGCTGAACTAACAAAGGACAAAGTGGAAGGATTAAGGAAACGATGCTGTGACTAAAAGGAGGCTATGAATGTGATTCAGAAATCAGCACAGGAAAGGAAGAGCAAGACTGGCAACCATGCAAAGTGTGTAAAGCAGATTCAAAAGCTACAAGTCTTGCTGCACAGAGTGGAATGATATTTGCTTCTGGATCTAAAAAAAGAAATTTTATATGGGGATACTGATGGTATGATTTAGCAGATGAATCTACTAGATACAGTTACGACAATTACTAGGCACCATTTCCCGAGGAACTCTCACCGACAGCATACCAACAGGAGCTGGCACTATCGTCTGCACGACTGGCACTGCCAGTTACTATCAGAGAAGGAGCAGCAGGGGAGAAAATCAGATTAGAACAGAACATACATGCACCACGCTGTTCAGGGTACAGCAGTTTAAATATATTGCTAAGCATTACAGGGCACGTGTGCTTGGAGACCATCCTCGAGCACTTTTCTAAGCAACTAGTCGTCAAAGAGCAATACATGTCCGAGATGACTCCAAGAAAAGGAAATTTACAATAATGTGTTTGCATCCAAATATCAACTCAGCTTTGCTTAATAGATAGCAACATGTTGGGGGAGCAAGTGAACCCGTGGTATTAAGAATGCAATAATGACTGTTACGGGTCTTGACAGAGGGGACCCGGTAGACGAACTAGGCAGATGCTACTAGAGGAGAGTTGAACATCACACTGAATTGTGTTCATGGAATGGTTTCTAAGGGGTTTAGGGAACGGCATTATAGTTGAACCATTTGGGAACAGATGCCTCAAGTAGATGGTTGAGGATAATTGTGTCTCACTGCACCGACGAGACTCAAATGGCACTGGAAAGGTTTGATCCTTCCGAACCCACACATGCGAGGCATGGGTACTGAGGAAAATGAGTACAGCTTGGGAAAAGAAGATACGAAGACCAACAAAACTCTCTAATGAGAAGGCGATGCCTATTAAATATCAGTCTGTCTGGAGAAATGAGGGTAAGGGACCTACCTACCACACTATCAAAGGGCAAGTAAGGGCAGAGGAAATGGAACAGGGCTAGAGCACTGAAGGTAGAGTAATTCAATGCTGCAACTGTGGTCAAGGGGGTGGGGGCACACTAAGAGAGAATGCCCAAACCTGAAAGATCAGAACAAGTCAGTTTGCTCTTGAAGGGGCTAGCAAGACAGAGAACACAAAATAATATGGTGGACACACCGCCATCCAGGGAATTGTACACAGAGCCTGGATGACTGTATGAGGCCTCACCAACATGGGTGTGTGACAAAAAGTGGGATGAAACCAGAAAGACCTCTAGTTAGTGGCAGGGTTTCAGGCCGCCCTGTTACCTTTTCATGGACACTGCAAGATCTCGAAAACACCGTCAACACCACTAATGTAAAAAAATGGAAAATACAATGTAAAAATATCCTTCAAGGATTCACAGGACATTCACAAGTAGGACATATGAGTGTACCATTGGACATTAGCATAGGAGACACGGCGTTGAAGCATTCAGTAGTGTTGGTGAAGTAACCTAAGGAGCAGGAATATATAGTGGGGAGTGATGATATGTCTAAAGCCTGGTTTATTTTGACCCTGTTAATTGTATGATTTGGAAGATGCAACTGGCATGAATACATACACAACATATAGATGTTCCCATACAGGGTAATATGAGGATAGAATATGCACAATGGGTGAAATGTAGATAAACCCTGAGGAGATGAGCGATGATCAGAACACGCAGCAAATTATTGCGGTGAACTCTGGAGCATTTCCAAGGCACAAGCATGTATGGCATCCGTTAATCTCGCGAGACCATGGATCTGCGTCTGGAAAGTCCTCTCCAGGGCGCAGGCTTGGGCAAAGTTGTATGGAAGATTGGCTGTTGCCCATATAACAAGTCTCCTCTCTCCACACCACTGATTTGTCCAAGGGAAGGGCAGGGCCGATACAGCTTGGTACCACTGTCGTCACAGGAGTTGCCAGAATGAGGCTGAAGACAACATCGGACTGCCTTAGGGACTCCAGCTCTGGATTTGTCCTCAGGGTTTACTCCCAAAGCCTTTCCCATGATTGGGTATGGCTGCAAGGCAGCGGAGGTTTGAAATCAGAGCTTTCTCTCTGTTAGATGGACTGCATTCCCAGGCTGACAACCTCCATTTACCCGAAAGACACAAGCATGGATGCGGAAAGATGGCTGGCAGTTCATGCATTCAAGCTCCAGATCCCAAAACCACAGAAGCAATATGGGTTTCCTAACAAAAAACAGAGGAAGATGTAGGTAAGGTAATACAGAGTTTGCCACAAGGATTACTGATGCCAGTAGTCTCCAATAATAACGCACCCATATGGCCAGTGAAGAAACCAGATGGTAGCTGAAGGTTCACAATAGACTCTCGGCAGCTGAATGAAGCAACTCCGTTAACACACACAAATGTTGCAACTAACCCAGATACAGAGGTCAAACAGAATGAAGGAGCGCAATGGTTGATAGTTTCACGCATAAATAAGAGACTTTGGTCTATCACATTAGACGGAGGGTATCAACACACGTTTGCAGTTGCCTTTCAGGGACAGCAGTATACATAGATTGCCCTATAACAGGGGTTTCAGAATTCCCCATCTATATTTCACCAGCCCTTAAGTGAAGATTTAAAAAGGTCATCAAAACTTGAGTGCTTGGTACAATATGTAGAATATCTACTCCTGGAGACTGAAACCAAGCGGGAACATCATGAGTTATTGACGGATCTGCTGCAATTGTTACTTCCATTGGGATTAAGGTGAACGCTAAAAAAGCACAGGTAATGAAACAAGCACTTATTTGGGAATTATCTTGAAATTGCAAAAAAGAGATGGAAGGATTGAAAATGGTTGAGTAAGCCAAAGCAGAATTACTAGATGGACATTGCTGTTGAAAGGAAGAAATATTAGTGTAAATGAAATAAACACAACGTTAATGTTAGCTGATAACCTGCTGTACCAAGGAAGGGAAAATGAATGTCAAGTCCTGACAGCAAATGTTCTCAAGAGTCTGTTTGTATCAAAAGCAAAACAAAAAAAAGAAGAGTGGAAGAAGATCAGATAAAGTAATGACTAAGAACAAAGGCACAAAGGAAAGAGAAAAACCCCATTTTAAAATTGTTGTATATTGTTACTCCTCAGTACAGGATGATGGGAGGAGAACTGGGTGAGGCACATATGTGGAGGATGAACATGACCAGGAAATGTATAGTATAGCTTTAAAGTTACCGAAACCCATGAGTGCACAGGCAGCTGCAGCACACCTGGTTAGCCAGTCAGCAAGTTTTTTGCCAGAGTTAGAATAAAGCACTCAGATATTTGCAACAGCCTTACAGAATATTTACCTCTGTGGGAAGCCAGAGGGATTCTTTCAACTGTTCAGAAGCCCCTCCAATCTATTGTTTTATTACAATACATATTTGAGCTGGCCAAGGGAATAGAATATGGAGTCATAAATGTAAAGGCTATCTCTAAATTATTTCCTGAGGGAAATAGAAAGGCTGATGAATTGGCGAAGAAAGGCGCTTTATTTTGCCCAGAATGGCAGCCACAGATTGGGGAGATTGAGAGGCAGAAGGATCAACAGATTACGATTATGGATTTAACAGGAGAGCAGAAGAACTGTATAGACAAAATGATAGTAGGACAAGGGTCGAAAATATACAAAGTACACAAGGGACTGTTGCACAGATGGAATTGTCCTTCATGAACGAAAGCATGAAGTTCCAGAAGAAGGAAGAAACCAGATTCCCCGTGATATATGGTTCCATGATATATGGGGACACCAGGGATGCTCATGCATCCTGGAGAAAAATCAAGGAAGCGAGCTGGCGGCTTAAGATGAAGGATGATGTGGACATTTTGTGAAAAATTGCTTGATTTGTGCACAATGTAGTAGATCAGAAATGTAAAGAATGGAACCCTTTGACTGGTAGAAGGGCCTTGGACTACTGTGCAGATATATTATGCTAGTCCCTTAACGCCCACCCAGGAGGCTACAGATATACTCTGGTACTAATAGCTGCTTCGTGAAGTTTTCCCAGCTAAGAGAAACACAGCAAAGGCCACTGCAAAAAATCTTGTTGGAAAGGATATTAATTTGCTGGGGACGACCCCAGAGTATTGAAATAGATTAATGCACACATCACACGGCCCAAATAAAGGAAGGTGTCATGGCACCTATGGGCATCAAACAGAGATTTCATAAACTCTGTAAACCACAATCAAGAGGAAGTGTGGAAGGATGATTCGAATACTGAAAACCTATGATTGCAAAGATGGTCCAACAACATAGAACAACGTGGCAGGTAGTTTGCTTTATGCATTGATGATAATATGGAATGCATTAGCATTTTCAAAAGGTTACTGCCCTTATAAATACATGACTGGTGGCAACAATATTCTGTAATCCTGTCATGTGCTCACTTCATCAGTGCTGATTCCTCTTGTGCTGTCTTTACGACAGTTATTTAGTTTATAATATTTTCGCTTAGTGATTCATTCAATAGTATTTTCTAGTTAGAATTAGAAGTGTTTAAAGTATATTCATTGCATGTAAAATATATCGGCATGCGATGACGTCACATCCGGTTTCGCCGCGTCTTGTGGGAAAACACCGGTTTGAAATTAGCGCGAGGGTGGGGGCTTTCCACGAGGCTCACCTGAGCACAAGCAGTTTTGCAGGCATGAGAAATCACAGTGAGAGCAACGCTGTAAGTTAATAGATAATCGATATATTGAACTAAGATGTTAATGCTGATCCTGTTAGAGGTAACGACGGTAGATAATGTTTATGCTTTCGTTAGTTAAAGAGTCGCGGATAGTTTGCATGGAAGTGTATTTAAAGTAGTCAATGGAGCAGGTAAACTCTCCCTGTATACTGCACCTTAGTGTAATGTAGTTATAGTCACCTTTGCAAGTATTTACACTTGAAATGTGATATTAAGGAAGGAACAAATACTGTATCAATCTTGTATTGTTTTATCAACAGTTTTCACCATATGTTAATGTGAAGAGTGAACAGTAAATGGTTAATCTTACTGCGATCTGGTTTGCATTGGCTGTGGTTTATCCGGATGTTAAATTCGGCGTTTCGTTACACCCGAAGGAGAACGTTACAGTGAAAAAGCGGCATTATCAGGTGTTTCAAGTGCTGCAATGTCAGCTCAATCCAGCATCAAGTCGACGCCGCCCAGCGACAGGGGCAGTAAACCGACATCAAGTAAGCCCACCCGGGCGTTATCAGGTGTTCCAAGTGCTGCAATGTCAGCTCGATCCGGGATCAAGTCGATGGCGCCCAGCGACAAGGGCAGTAGAACAACATCAAGTAAGTCCACACAGGCAAGAGCCAAGGCAGAAGCCGCCAAGATGCGACTGCATTACGCCAAACAAGAAGCAGTTTTGAAAATGAAACAGGCCACCAGAGAAGTCGAAATCCGGAAAGAAAAGGCCGCCAGAGAAGCCGAAAGGGCCGCCAGACAAAGAGAAGAGGCTGCCAGAGAAGCCGAAATCCAGAAAGAAAGGGCCGCCAGACAAAGAGAAGAGGCTGCCAGAGAAGCCGAAATCCAGAAAGAAAGGGCCGCCAGAGAAGCCGAAGAGGCTGCCAGACAAAGAGAAGAGGCTGCCAGAGAAGCCGAAACCCAGTTGGAAATGACAAAAATATCGACAGAGTTGCATGTGCTGCAGCTAGAAAGAGAAGGAGAAGCTGCCATGGTGGAAGCAGAGTACATAGAAGAAGCTGAAGGGTCGCGTGATCTGACCGAAACAAGTTCTGCTTTAGAAAGGACCAGACTGGAATGCACGAGCGACTATGTACAATATCAAGCAGACAGGCAGGCCTGTCTCCCCTCTCCATACCTATTCGATAACTTCCCCAGCTACGAGGAAGAGAATTTACCCTCGCGGCCCCGCGATGAAGTCAAGAATGAAAGAGCTGACAACCGATATACTTTGACACCAAAGTTACAAAGTTCGATGCGAAGAGACGCGGAGGTTGAATCCAGGATGGCAAATTCCATGAGAAACGTGCGTTCTCAGTCATATAGGCGTCAACGTACTTCTCCAGCCCGCATGCCGCTTGCAGCCGATCCCACGCTGCAGTATTTAGCACGACGGGATCTCGTCACTTCGGGACTGTACCAGTTTGACGATAAACCCGAAAATTACCGTGCTTGGCTCTCCACATTCACCAACGTGATTGACGGGATCCAGCTCAGTGCAACCCAAAGGTTGGACCTTATGGCGAAATGGCTGGGGAAAGAATCACGCGACCAGGTGAGACGCATGCGTTCAGTGTACATCAACAAACCTGAGCTAGCCTTAAGCGAAGCGTGGGAGAGACTTTGGGAGAGATATGGGGCCCCCGACATTATTGAAGCGGCGCTATATCGACGTCTGGAAAACTTTCCTAAGGTGTCAGCCAAAGATCACTTTAAGTTAAGAGAATTCGGAGATTTACTCATGGAGATCCAAGGCGCCAAAGAAGATGGCTATTCAGCTGGTCTAGTATTCCTAGATACTCCATCCGGGATTAGACCAATTGTGGACAAACTTCCATTTGGGCTGCAGGACAAGTGGCTGACTGTTGCCTCAGAGTACAAGGAAGACCACGATGGTCGATTTCCTCCCTTTAAGCACCTCACTAGGTTTGTGTGCAAGGAGGCGAAGAGGCGAAACGACCCTAGCCTTGTAGGTCCAGGAAGCAGTTCGATTTACACCAAGCCAGGCAGATCCGTTTCGAATGTTTTCAACATTGATAAATCCGTGTCAGTGCTCAAGACCGAAGCCCTTACAACTAACAACGACCCTGGCAAGTATTGTCCATTGCATAACAAACCTCACCCCCTGAAAGCATGCAGAATGTTTAGGGAAAAACCCCTTGAAGAGAGGACGGCTCTTCTCAAGGAGAAAAGAATATGTTTTAGATGCTGTTCCTCAACCTCTCACCTCGCCAGAGAGTGTACGATCGCCGTGAAGTGTCCGGAATGTGGCAGCCCAGATCACGTCGAGGCCATGCATCCCGACCTGTCACCACAAACCGAGAGCGCTCCTTCACCCCCACAACAGGACGGCGGGGAGGGAGAGGCTCACTCTAGGTCAATAGCTGTCAGCACGAACTGTACAGAAGTTTGCGGTCAAGCTCAGTCAAGTCGTTCTTGTTCCAAGATCTGCCTCACTAAGGTGTACCCTAAAGGAGCCAAAGACAAGGCCATCAAAGCCTATGTGATTCTGGATGATCAGAGCAATCGTTCACTAGTCAGTCCAGAGTTCTTTAAATTGTTCAACATTGAGAGTGAGCGGTTCCCATACTACCTCAAAACTTGCTCAGGCAACATGGAAACCCAAGGAAGGAAGGCAGAAGGCATCCAGATCGAGTCCCTGGATGGTAAAGTCGTCATCTGTCTCCCTCCGCTCTTAGAGTGCAATGAAATCATGAATAACCGCGCTGGGATCCCGACACCAAGTGCGGTGCTACACCAGCCGCATCTTCACCACATCGCCAAACACATCCCAGAACTGGATCCGAAAGCGGAAATACTCCTGCTATTAGGAAGAGATGTTATCCAGGTACACAAGGTTAGGCAGCAGATCAATGGACCACTCAACGCCCCCTTCGCGCAACGTCTGGATCTGGGCTGGGTGGTGATAGGAGAGGTGTGTCTCGGTGACGTACACAAACCGATGGTTAACACACTCAAGACCAATGTGCTAGAGAGTGGCCGCCATTCAATCTTTCAACCCTGCCCGAGTGTCCCGTGCATCAAGGAAGCACAACAAGGCGTTAACAAGCGCGAGGCAAGCGACGAGTCGCTGGGCCAGTCAGTCTTCGCTCTAACGAAGTATGACAACAAACTTGCACAATCAGCTCAAGATACCATTTCTTTAAAAATCAAAGACACCAAGGTCTTCAGAGATGAAGCAAATAATGGGGTTGCCCCATTGCCAATCAGAGAACCACGCCAGCGCTCACCAGATAACAAAGAGCAGGCAGTCAAACGGTTCACGTCCTTACGGAAAACCTGGAAAAGGAAACCTGAGATACAGCAACGCACCCGATTGGCCCACGAGGTACTGTGCACCCTAATGGCAGAGGTCACAGCCATTATAAACGCACAATCATTCCTACCTGTGTCTTCTGACCCAGAAAACCCCTTTATACTTTCGCCATCAACGCTCCTTACGCAGAAGGCAGGAGCACCTCCTCCACCAGGAGACTTCTCAGACAAGGATTTGTACACAAAGCAATGGAGACAAGTCCAGGCTCTGGCAAATCAGTTCTGGTCCCGCTGGAGACAGAAATATCTACCCTCGTTGCAACAGAGACGAAAGTGGACAGAACCCCGCAGGAATCTTCAAGTTGGAGACTTAGTCCTGCTCAGGGACAAGCAAGTCGCTCGCAACAGCTGGCCAACGGCCAGAATCACTGCTACATTCCCTATCGGGGATGGACATGTCAGGAAGATCGAATTGAAGACTACCGACCAAGGCGATGTGAAAATTTACCAAGGGCCAGTTACAGAAGTTATTCTACTTCTACCCAATGACTGATTAAGAGACTAAGTTTTGTACTCTGCTCATTGTGACCTTACGAAGGTCAAGCGGGGAGTGTGCTGTCTTTACGACAGTTATTTAGTTTATAATATTTTCGCTTAGTGATTCATTCAATAGTATTTTCTAGTTAGAATTAGAAGTGTTTAAAGTATATTCATTGCATGTAAAATATATCGGCATGCGATGACGTCACATCCGGTTTCGCCGCGTCTTGTGGGAAAACACCGGTTTGAAATTAGCGCGAGGGTGGGGGCTTTCCACGAGGCTCACCTGAGCACAAGCAGTTTTGCAGGCATGAGAAATCACAGTGAGAGCAACGCTGTAAGTTAATAGATAATCGATATATTGAACTAAGATGTTAATGCTGATCCTGTTAGAGGTAACGACGGTAGATAATGTTTATGCTTTCGTTAGTTAAAGAGTCGCGGATAGTTTGCATGGAAGTGTATTTAAAGTAGTCAATGGAGCAGGTAAACTCTCCCTGTATACTGCACCTTAGTGTAATGTAGTTATAGTCACCTTTGCAAGTATTTACACTTGAAATGTGATATTAAGGAAGGAACAAATACTGTATCAATCTTGTATTGTTTTATCAACAGTTTTCACCATATGTTAATGTGAAGAGTGAACAGTAAATGGTTAATCTTACTGCGATCTGGTTTGCATTGGCTGTGGTTTATCCGGACGTTAAATTCGGCGTTTCGTTACACCCGAAGGAGAACGTTACACCTCTCTAACATTATGGGTCGAGTCTCTGTTCCAGCACAAACTATAGTAATATTAATTAAACAACAAAGTCAACACTCTTGTTTCACTCCGATTACGTACCATTAATATGATTCACAGTTATTTTTCCCCGGAATTATATATAGATGTTTTCTGAATATGCTGTTGGCAAACCTGAGGTAGAACAAAGGACTCTGCGGAAAATCCTGGCAATTCTGGACAACATTTCTCATCATCTGCAAGCCACCTTGGCTGCACAGACTAAGATCTAAAATGACTGCGCTGCTCCAAAGAGCGCTATAGCAATGCATTCTTACCCTCGGCCATTAGGCTCTATAATGAGTCAATCTATAGTCGTGAACTGATTACTCCCTCCTGTTAGACTGCGGTAAATTTTGTTCTTTATTCTTTGTACTTCTAGTATTTATATCTGTGCATTTGTAAAGCTACTGTGACACTGTAACCTTTGGGATCAATAAAGTATATCTCTGTACATCTATTAACGTTGACCTTATTGGGGCAAACCCTAATGCTTGCACTATTACACAAGTCAGCTGCGAACAAAAATTTTGACCTGATCCTCTAACGCTGCTGACAGAAGAAAAGAGAAAACATTGTACCATCGTAGGTTTTAATGGAAAAACAGATGCTACTCAGAATATTAAATATTTTACATACTCAACAGATGACGTTGAAAATTGTTCTTCAGAAAATAACTGAATACGGGAAGGAGATAAACTGCCTATTAAGTCGCTAATCAGACATGTGAGCAGTGGGGCATCGAGAAACCTCAATCAGAATCAGAATTATGTTTATTATCACCGGCATATGGCATGGAAATTTGTTGACATTTGTGATACCTAATGATAGACACCGCCTTCTTGAGGCATCGTTCCTTGCAGATGTCCTGGATATTATGAAGGCTGCATCTCCCACTCTAATTTTCGGTTTTCTTCTCATGTATTGTTTTCAGGTGAAGGCAATATCAAACCAATTGGCATGCACAAGTATACGTGTGCCCAGGCACTATTTAATATATTTATTACAGCAAGTAAAAATAACCCCCTCCAAACCACCAGGGCAAGCTCCTCTTTCATGCTTCTGCAATTCTCTTTATTCCATTGCAATCCTGATTCATGTGACTTGCGCTTCTCCGCCTCAAATTGCAGTGTGAATTCAATGATAATATGATCACTCTTTTCTAAGTGTTCCTTTATGTTAAGTTCCCTAATAAGATCTGTGTTATTACACAACACTCAACATAAGATGGCCTTTCTGCAAATAGGTTCAAGCACAAACTATTCCAAAAAGCCATCTTGCAGGCATTCATCAAATTCCCTCTCTGGTGATCTACCACCAACCTGAACCTGATTTTCTCAATCCACTTGTTTAGTGAAGACCCCATTAGAAATATGACATTACCCTTACCCTTATAAAGGCCTTTTCCAGCGCCCTTTTCAATTTGCGCTCTACATCCCGGCTACTATTTGGAGGCTTATATATGATTCTCTTAATGTTTTTTTTTACCCTTGCCATTTCTTAACTCCCACCACAAAGAGTTGACATTCTCTGACCCTCCGTCACCTCTTTCTGAGGATTTAATTCCATCTCTTACCAACTCTAGCCAATCCAAAGCCCACATTCCCAGATGACCCCCTTGATATTTTTCATAGCCATCTACCCTATCTGCAACACCACCAATTTCAGTATCGTTTACAAATTAAGGGTGCCTTATACATTCACAGCCAGATCATTCATATAAAGTTTTAACACCAAATATTCAAGAACTGGCCCCTGCCACACATCAGTAAATGCAAGACTCCCATCTGACAAATAACCTTCAAGTATCATCCTGTGTTTCCTACCATGAGATAACTGTGAATCGGCTGTCGCTCTCTGAGTGCTGTGCAATCTAACCTGTTAGATGAATCTGCCATGTGGAACTTCGTCAAAGGCCTTGCTAAAACACATTTAGACACCATTTACTATGCTCTGTTCATTTACAATTACAGATACTTCTTTGAAATAATCTGAGACATTTGTCGAAATAAGTTCCCACGTTATCATACTGACAGTTCCAAATCAGACACTGCCTCTCCAAACGTTGCTGCACGCTGTCCCTCAATATCCTCTTCGTTGATTTACCCACCATTCATTTGACTGATAGTTTTCTGACAATGTTTTTGCTGCCTTTTACAACAATGACAGCTGATTAGCCTAACTCCTGTTGTCCGAAATTTCACCTGAGGACAAATTTGAAGCAAAGAATATATAAAGGCCTCTGTAAGATGGTCTCTAATTTTCAACTGAACTCCACTTGGTTAGGTCCTAGTGTTTTATCTATCTTAATTGACTGTAAGGATCTAACACCCCTCGCTGCTAATTAATTTATGATAACATCATTGATGATTTCACATTTTTACTTCACTTCTATCAGTTTTGCAATGTCAAAATGAAGAGACATATTCATTCGAAATATTTCTATTTCCTTTTGTAACTCACACAGATGACCATGCTGATCTTTAACATAACATATTTTCTCCCTAACGTCTCTTTAACTCGTCATATTATAGAATATCTTGGGAATTTGTCTCACTTTGACATCCAGATCCTTCTCATATCCACCGTTACTGCTTAACTTTAATAACATTTGTATTTGTCAAGAGATTAACTACTTCTAAATTGCTTATGTGCAGAATATACTTCCCAATTTCCACAGACTCAGTATCTGTCATCAACCAGCGCCCCTGAGACCTGCCAGTCTTATTTTTCATTCTAACAGGAACATGCAGGTCCTGAACCCTTGAGGTCACCCTCTTCACATCACTTCCAGCTTGTCAGACGCATCTTTCCTGTAAACATTCTAGCCCAGCCAACCACTGCAAGATCCAGCTTTATTGCTCAAACGTCATTCTGGTCCTGTTCATACTGTTCATATTCTATACCTTCACAGTACGGTCCAAGTCAATTTTGACCCGACCCAAGAGTCCCCTCGTAACAAGTGTTTATATCAAATTTTGAAACACAGATCTATTTAAATTGTATAAATAGACTATCTGACATTAATAAATGTGTGATTAATCCTTAATTAATGTTTCAGAGATCTAAAATCCACATCAGTAGATATGGGTCAAATTTGACCCAGAACAGCCTCAATATACAAAAAAATTGTAGCACCTGTATAAAAGTATAAAATATTTAAATATTTTCATTTTTACCCATTTTGGGTCACTTTCAGAAAAGTCATCAAATTTGGGCTAAAAATGGCATTTAGGGTGTTTTTACTGCTGTCAAATGTCAAAACGGGTCAAATTTGACCCAAACAATATGTATGGGTTAACTTTTTAGCAGATTAAATTATTACCCATTACTACTTAAAAACTTTCTGTATTCTGTTCATTTGAATCAATGTGCTCTCTGGATTCTGCTGCTTACCCTTGCTAATTTCTCAGGAGCAGTCCAGTGTTGTGCCATCTCAAGCAGTCCAGTGTTGTGCCATCTCAAGCAGTCCTGTGTTGTGCCATCTCAAGCAATCCTGTGTTGTGCCATCTCAAGCAGTCCTGTGTTGTGCCATCTCAAGCAGTCCAGTGTTGTGCCATCTCAAGCAGTCCAGTGTTATCTTGAGGAAGGACGCCTTCTTGAACACAATTGACAAATTCAATTCCATGTTTTTACAGTATGATAGACCCAATAAATTGAAGGGAAATTCAAATATCTTACTAATACAGCCTTATTATATTATAAAGTGCTGCAGCCTATCTTGTCTATCTATGATTCCAATTCCTGCTGACTGTAAGGGTTTCTATAATACCGTCTGGTTTTCTCCAAGTGGTATCGATATGGGTTCAGTAGATGATTCAAATAAGAATGATGCCCTCTGTACTGATCATTATTATGTCCATTGGCATCAAGCGGCTAACTCTCCGTCCCTCCCTTTCCAGCATTTGTGCATCCTGGAACATTGAGCTGCCCATTCTACCTTTGTCAGAGAAGTATCTATGAAGGCGGTGATCAGTCCATATGGAATAGGGGCACAGGTCTGCCATTCAGCCTATCGAGTCTACTTGATCAGTCCATGATGGCTGATCTATGATTCCACTCAACACCATTCTCCTGGCGTTTTCCCCATAATCCTGTGATGCACTGCCTGAAGGAAAATTGTTATCCTTCTTTTTATACCCAATGACCTGGCTTCAGCAGCTGTCTACAGCAATGAATTTCAATTTCCCTACCCACTGGCTGAAGAAATCCCTCCTCATTTCTGTTCCAAATGGATAATCCACTATTCTGAGACAGTGCATTCTGGTTCTGGACTCATTCACGATCAGAAACAACTTCTCAACATCAATTTTATCTAGGCTTTTCAATATTCAATAGGTTCCCCTGCTGAATATGAGATTCCCCTATTGAATATGAGATTCCCCTGATTCTTCCAAACTCCTGCAAGTACAGCTATCGCTCCTAATCGATTCCACAATTATACTCATGAACTTTCTCTGGACTCCCTCCAATACCAGCACAATTTTTCTAATATACGGGGCCCACAACTGTTTATAATATTCTGAGTGCACTCTATTATTATTATACACAGGCTGTTTGCACAGTTTGAACAGAGACCTGTATAATCCAGAGCATTATTAAACCTGAGGGTTACGTCTTATATTGGATACTTGTTCTTTTGAAGTGAATACTAACATTGGTATGCCATCCTTACCACCGACTCAGTCTACAAGGTGATCATTAGAAATCCTGCAGAAACTTCAATATTGCCCCGTATCAGTTTCCCCGTCACATATTCACCAGAGTCATCATTATATTTCAATCCTCACCAATACTTGGCTCTGGGAGTAATCTAGGGTTTTGGGATCATTCTTATTTAAGTTCTCTCCTACCTCTCTATATTCACTGTTTCTGAGCCCAACCCCCTTTGTACAACATTTTGTAGCCACCCCGAGCCCCTGAGAATATTCTGCCGATGCTCCAACACTTCCCTGACCCTAGCAGTCAGGAGTCAACACACCATCTTGGGATTTCCTCTGCAGCCAAGTAGTCATGTCTTCTGTCAAATACAATCCCGTCCAATCTCTTACTCCCCTGCTGAGCATCATAGGCACTCTCAGTGCCAGTAGACTGATAGATAATCCCGCCATCAGAGCTCAACAAGTGTACTTGTTGTGAGAGGAGGGGGATGATGTACTGTCTGAATTTTGCAGGTCTGAGTTATTCCGGTTTTGCTGAAGTCCAGTATACAGCAGACTGACTATTGCCTGCGTTGGCATATGTCTTCATCGTGCAATGTGTGGTTTTTCATTTCTGTCTCTGTACGGCAAATAACTGGTCTGGAAATCTGAGTCACGACGGAGCAGTGATAGTTTTGTTGGGATTTGTACTCCTCGAGTTTGGTCCTGCGCTAAGTCAGCTCTGTGGGTTTGTCATGGAGTGCAGACTAGAGTGATGTTTGTCTTACTCTTAAATTTCTGTTCGTCGCAGGGATTATACAGGTCTCTGTTCAAACTGTGCAAACAGCCTGTGTATAATAATAATTTTTTTCAGTTCCAGTAGCGTTCCATGGTTGTGCAGGTGTTTGTCTGACCAGATGTTGTAAAGGCCTGTCTCCTTACAGCAGTGGTCCCCAACTTTTTCTATGCCCCGCACCCTTAGGAAATGTTTGATTAATGTTTGCACCCCCTACAAAAGTAATATCACATTTGAAAATGAAGAAGTCTAATTTCTAATTTTTGAACCACATACAATACTACGGGTGAATAAGTTGAACTTAAAAAAAATCAGCTTTTAACTCAGTGCATAAAATGCAAATATAAATTGAGCAATTAGATTCTAATTTATTCAGAAAAAAATTGTAAACAGTAAAATCAATCCCAATTGTGATCCTAAAATTCAATGACTTCTTTGCTGCTGATTCTCATTAATGATTTGGACAAAACGTGGAACTTTCTTGCTGACTGCGATCCGCAGGTTTTCCTGTGGATTCAGGCGATTCCTAGATTTTGTCTTGATTGACAAAAGAGAACTGAATCCAGATTCACACAAGTATGTTGTTGCAAATGGAATGAGGACACGGAGTTCTTTTCCACCAAGTCTTGGGAACATATCCAGTGCTGCACACCAAAACTCCTCCGAAGTCTTGCTTTCAGATTGTATTTCAAGAGCTCAATTTGTTTGCAAATCAATAAGATCTTCCTTCAGCTCTTTTTCTCCAAATTGTAGGAATATGGATTCATGATCCATTCTTCTGAAATCATCAGGTCTCCAGCAGCAAAATATCCATCAAACGATTCTGACAGCATTTCCAAATAAGCCACAGTTTCTTCACACACAGTAGGAGTTATGGATCCAGCATCATCAACCATCTCTTCTAATGAAGGAAAACTTGAGAGACTGCCTCTTTCCATCCTTTGACGCCAAAGACGTAACTTTTCTTTGAAGGCATTCAACTTTTCACAAGCCTTCAGTATTTTTATCCCTTTTCCCTGAAGAGAAACACTCAGGTCATTCATACGAGTGAAAATATCAGCTAAGTAAGCCAGCATTTGGGCAAATTCCTGTGATTCCATTGCCCCAACCAGATCACATTCATGCTCCTCCAGAAAAACTTTGATTTTTCTCAAAGAAGCAGGTTAAAGCTTGTCCTCATGACAACCAATGGAAAGCAAAACTGAATGCTCACTTCCCAGATCCTTTCAAAATGATTTGAAGATGTGATGGTTCAAATCACGCCCCCGATCCAGTTGATGATCTTCACACAAGTATCAAGGACTTCCTTCAAATTTGGAGGCAATGTTTTTGATGCCAAAGCATGCCGATGAAGAAAACAATGGGTAACTTGCAAGTCTGGAATCTCCTTTTTCATCAATGCAGAAAAGCCAGATCTATTTCCAAACATTGCAGGTGCCCTGTCAGTGCACACAGAACCAATGACTTTGATATCTAAATCATGTTTGGCAAAGAAGTCTTCCACCAGCTGCATCACATCCTTTGCAGTTGTGTTTGTTTTTACATCTTTACAAAACAGGAAATCTTCCTTCAGAGCACCATCATTGACATACCTCACTAATGTGATGAGCTGGAGTGTGCTTGGGACAAATGTTACTACCACTTCTCAAAGGCACACTGGCTCGTGACTCATGACTCATCACTCAAGGACACAAGCCACTCTTTGTTGCACCCCCTGAAATTCCAGGTTGGGAACCTCTGCCATACGGCATGCTGTCAACAGTTGTAAAGATTGGTGTCTTTGCAGTATGGGGCGTGTTGTTGTGAAGTACTGTATCCTCACAGTACAGTACCTGCTGTTACTGAGACATATGTCCTTACAGTCTTGTGCTAACTATTGCAAAGATCAATGCCCTTTGTCTGGAGCCAGCTGTTATAATGGTCTATCTCCTTACTGTATGGTGCTTTGTGTTGTAAAGGCCAGTGCCTTTAAATACAGTGCTGATGATGTTCATAATTTCAGCACTACAGTGCAAAACTAGGCTTGTACAGATCTGGGTCATGTTTTGAGAAATCTCTATCCTTGTATTAGAATCTTGCACTAGTGACGCTCTTCACTGGCCTGTGCTGTGCTCTGGCAGCTCAGAGTTCTTGCAATACACTACCAATATTTTTACAGAAGTGTGTCCTTATTACACAAACTGGCCGTGTCCACCGAGGTAGGTTTGAAGTATCCAGGAGAGCAGACTGAGTTTTTGATATCATTAGTGGGCACGGGATCATTGTGGGATTGAGTAAACTATTCAGACCATCAAATCTAATCGAGCTACTGGTGCAACATTCCCACTGTCTCATCTCCCACTCTTTGCCCACAACAAGGACCCTGAATGACCTGTCAAATTCCCCTTTGAACAGTCTGACTGGTTGTTCATATCACCTCTGTAAGCAGTCAGTCTCAGATGACAACCACAGTCAATGTGGAAATAAGAAATTTGTCGCATGCCCTCTGATCATTTCTTCACAAGGTGTCAAATTATTGACCAATTAACAATGAAGAGTATAGCAGAGGAACAGTCCCCTCTCCTCACTGTGTGTCTGCTGACCAAATTAAACTACAACACTTGCTTGCATGCGGTCTGAGTCTCCTAAACGACCAAATCGAACAAAAGATTGACCCACCTTAATGCTCTTTGACAGCAGACCACCTCTTCTTTAGTCTGTGAATATCACCATACCCCCTTCTAAATCTCGGTTCCTCCATGCCCTTCTCCTTACAGAACAGCAATTAAAGCACAGTATTCATTTTGTTTCTTGCATGCTCACTCTGGCTCCAGGGATAAACTCCCTTCTTTGTCCGTCAGTGCCACTGTGTTCTCCCCAGTATTGTGCTATTTTCAGTATATGTATAACATGTAATGGGATTCTCCTTAATGCTCTCACTGAGGATATGTGCTGGACACTGTTTACTCTCCTTATTTACAGTATGACTTATTTCTTAGTTTCTAAATGTTCCTCCAGGACCCTGTGAAATTTCTGCTTCCTTATTTTTGATTCTTCTTTCTTTTTTAAAATAACTGCAATATCTCTCATCATCCTAACTTCCTGAATGTCTCCAGCCTTCTCTACTTTACTCACAGGGACAGAAATGTCCTAAATTTTGACCAGCTGGACATTAACTGACAATCATGTCAGACCTGGACTTAATCAATTGCATCAGTACCTTAACTACTCTCTACGATTCCTTCCCAATTATATAGTAATTAGCCTTCCCTGAATTTGCATTTATCTGCCTGCAGGTCTTGTCTTATCAGTATGTAACACTTATGTGACAGGCTGGTATATGTCTAGGGGGAAAATACCAGCCACTCGCCAACCCCGCCTCCCGTATACGCAGATGCTACGGAAAACAAGTTAACGCCATGTTGCACACACAATATCAAGCTCACACCAGTTACAGTTATAGAATATACTTTAAGGATTTTACTAGAACTAAGTGATTGATAATGATACAGTATATATGAAGGAAAAGAAAATAAAGAAAAAGGCACCAAAACTTATCAGAGTTCAGTCAATTTAGTGCACATCGTTGGAGCTCAACCATCGAACCGTTCAACCCCTCTTTGCTCTCCTCCGACCTCCACGACCTCACACCTGGGACCACCCGAAGTGGTCAACCGAACAGTGCAGCACACGTCCACCTGCTTCGGCATCTTCTTCCTGACTCTCGAAAAGACTGCAAAATCCCAGCTCCCAGACCCACAATAAAAAATATAACATACAAACCCATTGGTTAACAAGTGAATACAATCCCCATTATCAGCAACTATAAACCTAAACAGGCTGTGAGAAGCTTTGAGAATGCTCTGCAAGACAACACTCTCTCACCAGTTAGCATAACAAAGAAGCAGTTTTGAATAGCAGACGCAGTACACGTTTCCAAGGGAAACCCAATCATCTGGCGAGACTTATTTCTCAATGGTAAGTCCGCCCCTGGTCGACCATCTACATATTGTTTCAGGAAACCTTCTTGAACACAAGCTGCAGCAGCCGGATCTCTGGCACTGAATCTGGTTCTGCAGTGCAGAAGGGAGGGTAGAAGAAGAGGAGAGTGGTAGTGATAGGGGACTCGATAGTTAGAGGTACAGACAGGAGGTTCTGTGGTCGTGACAGAGACTCCCGGATGGTTTGTTGCCTCCCAGGTGCCAGGGTCAGGGATGTCTCTGATCGCGTGCACAGCATTCTGAAGTGGAAGGTGAGCAGCCAGATGTCATGATACACATTGGTACCAATCACAGAGTGAGGAGATCCTGAAGAATGAGTATAGAGCTTGGTAGGAAGTTAAAAAGCAGGACCTCGAAGGTAGTAATTTCAGGATTGCTATCCGTGCCATGTGCCAGTGAGAGTAAGAATAGGATGTTCTGGAGGATGAACACGTGGCTGAGGAACTGGTGTAGGGGGCAGGGTTTCAGATTTCAGGATCACTAGGACTCTTCTGGGGCAGGTGGGACTTGTACAAGAGAGACGTGTTACACCTGAACTACAGGGGGACCAATATCCTTGCAGGGAGGTTTGTTAGTGCTATTGGGGAGGGTTTAAACTAGATTTCCAGGGGTATAGGAACCAAAGTGACAGAGCAGATAGTGGAGCGGGGTGAAAATAAATGATGTTAAAAATTCATGCAAAGTCACAAATAGAAGGTTTGTGTGTGGTGGTAATAATCTTCTGAGGTGGGTCTATTTCAATGCGAGGAATATTGTGGGGAAGACTGACGAGCTGAGGGTGTGGATTGACACATGCAATTATGACATTATAGCCATTAGTGAAACTTGGCTACAGGAGGGGCAGGACTGGCATCTACACCTTGGACTTCAACTACTGTACAGAGTCTTGCCATCTTCAGAAGTTTTCTGATGTCTCGGCCATAGTTGGATGCATCAGCAAGGGAGATGAGGCGGAATACAGGGCTACGGAGGGAAACTTCGTAACATGGTGTGAGCAGAATCATCTGCAGCTTAATGTGAAAGAGACTAAGGAGCTGGTGGTGTACCTGAGGTGGGCTAAGGCATCAGTGACCCGTTTCCATCCAGGGGTCCGTGTGGACATGGTGGAGGATTACAAATACCTGGGGATACGAACTGACAATAAACTGGACTGGTCAAAGAACACTGAGGTTATCTACAAGAAGGGTCAGAGCTGTCTCTTCTTCCATATGAGACTGAGGTCCTTTAACATCTGCAGGATGATGCTGAGGATGTTCTACGAGTCTGTGGTGGCCAGTGCTATCATGTTTGCTGTTGTGTGCTGGGGCAGCAGTCTGAGGGTAGCAGACACCAATAGAATCAACAAACTCATTCGTAAGGCCAGTGATGTTTAGGGCCAGTGTGTGTAGGAGTGGAACTGGACTCTCTGATGGTGGTGTCTGAAAAGAGGATGCTGTCCAAGTTGCATGCCATCTGGGACAATGTCTCCCATCCACTCCATAATGCACTGGTTAGGCACAGGAGTACATTCAGCCAGAGACTCATTCCACTGAGATGCAACACTGAGCGTCATAGGAAGTCATTCCTGCCTGTGGCCATCAAACTTTACAACTCCTCCCTCGGAGTGTTAGACACTCTGAGCCAATAGGCTGGTCCTGGACTTATTTCCACTTGGCATAATTTACTTATTATTATTTAATTATTTATGGTTTTATATTGCTATCTTTCTACACTATTCTTGGTTGGTGCGACTGTAACGAAACCCAATTTCCCTCGGGATCAATAAAGTATGTCTGTCTGTAATGTTCCAGGGTTCAGATGTTTCAGATGTAATAGAGGCAATATTCAGGGAAAATTTTACAGCAGTGCTCAGGCAGGACAGATTGGAGGGCTTGTCTACCGAGGCCATATGGGTGGAGCTGTGAAACAGGAAAGGTATGACCACATTAATGGGGTTTTATTATGGACCATCCAATAGTCAGCGAGAATTGGAGGAGCAAATCTGCAGAGAGATAACAGACAACTGCAGGAAACATAAAGTTGTGATAGTAGGGGACTTTAATTTTCCACATATTGATTGGGACTCCTATACTGTTAAAGGTCTAGATGGGTTAGAGTTTGTAAAATGTATAAAGTTCAGAGGTACCAACTAGAGAGGATGCAATATTGAATGCAATAGGAAACAAGATAGAACAGATGTTGGAATTGTGCATAGGGGAACACTTTGGTACCGGTGATCATAACACCATTAGTTTCAACTTGATCATGGATAAAGATAGATCTGGTCCTCGGTTTGAGCTTCTAAACTAGAAAAAGGCCAAATTTTAAGAAATGAGAAAGCATCTAAAAAGCGTGGATTGGGACAGGTTGTTCTCTGGCAAGGATGTGGTTCGTAAGTGGGAGGCCTTCAAAGGAGAAATTTTGAGAGTGCACAGTTTCTATGTTCCTGTCAGGATTAAAGGCAAAGTGAATAAGAATAAGGAACCTTGGTTCTCTAGGGATATTGGAACTCTGATGAAGAAGAAAAGAGAAATGTATGACATGTATAGGCAACATGGAGCAAATAAGGTGCTTGAGGAGTATAAAAAGTACAAAACAAAACTTAAGAAAGAAATCAGGAGGGATAAAAGAAGACATGATGTTACTTTGGCAGTCAAGGTGAAGGATAATCCAAAGAGCTTCTACAGGTATATCAAGAGCAAAAGGATAATAAGGAATAAAATTGGTCCTCGTGAAGATCAGGGTGGCCGGCCATGTTTGGAACCAAAAGAAATGGGAGAGATATTAAATGGTTTTTTTGCATCTGTATTTACTAAGGAAACTGGCATGGAGTCTATGGCATTAAGGCAAACAAGTAATGAGGTAATGGAAACTATACAGTTTGAAGAGAAGGTGCGTGATGTCTTGAGGCAAATCAGAGTAGATAAATCCCCAGGACCTGACAGGGTATTCCCTCGGACCTTGAAGGAGACTAATGTTAAAATTGCAGGGGCCCTGGCAGATTATATTTAAAATGTCAGTATCTGCGGGTGAGATGCTGGAGGATTGGAGGATAGCTCATGTTGTTCCGTTGTTTAAAAAAAGGCTCTGAAAGTAATCTGGGAAATTATAGGCCGGTAGGTTTGACATCAGTAGTAGGTAAATTATTGGAAGGAGTACTGAGATAGGATCTACAAGTATTTGTATAGACAGGGACTTATTAGGGAGAGTCAACAGGGGTTTGTGTGTGTAGATCATGTTTAACCAATCTATTAGAGTTTTTCCAAGGAGGTTACCAGGAAAGTGGATGAAGGGAAGGCAGTGGATGATGTCTACATGGACTTCAGTAAGGCCTTTGACAAGGTCCCGCATGGGAGGTTAGTTAGGAAGATTCAGTTGCTAGGTATACATGGTGAGGTAGTAAATTGAATTAGACATTGGCTCAATGGGAGAAGTCAGAGAGTGGTAGTGGAGGCCTGTGACTAGTGGTGTGCCACAGTGCTGGGTCCATTGTCTGGAGATGGAGATGGTGTTGAGAAAAGAAAAAAACACATATGACCCCGTTATATGTTTCGCAGTCCAATCATGTTTCCCTCATGGTGAATCACAGCAATCTAAACTGGTGTGCAGGCATTGGGGAAGAAATAATCGGGTAAGTTCTGGTGAAATTGAGGGCATCCTAATAGATGTTGGGAATGTCACTAAAAGGAAAAATGAGAAACAACGGAGAGGGTGAAGAAAAGGGAATGGATCCGTCCTAACTGAACAAACCCGGAGAAAAACACGGAGGGCATCATCAGAATGAAGAATGAGATGAAACGGAGAGAATGAAAATAAAACGGGCGGGACCTGACTGGACCGTCTCGGAGAGTTCCCGAGTTATACAGAGCATCCATCGGGGTGAATTACCGCAGAGCCAAGGTATGCATATTTGAGAGGAATCTGATGAAAAATAAATTTCACCTGTACTGGGTAGACAGTGAGCGAAATATTTCACCGCTAAATGCATGCACATTTCTGAGCGCTCAGTTATTAACTGTGGTTCTACATACTGGCAAGTGGACAGTTTAAAGAAGGAAATGGCAACTGATTTAATTCCACTGCAGAAACCAGCTGGTTGCTCTATGAATTAAGGAATTTGGTTAACAGTTTCAGTGAGTATTTCACCATGTTCTTCAGCTCCTCTCTAAACTTGCTCTGAGCCACGGCGTAAATACATGTGTTGGTGCAGGAGCTGAGGATGTCGCCATGGAGTCTGTGATATAAATCGGATCCGTGACAGAGTAACGAGGAATGCTTACAATTAGTGTGTACCACCCACATTAACCACAAAAATATAAAACTACCAGTTAGACTGAATAGTAAATTGACCGAATTCCTTTGATTCACTATCTCAGGGCCCTTGTAATTCTTTCCGTTGCTGCGGCCCGGAACCCCATCTGGACTTTATTGGTGGAAGAAATCTGTCTAACTATCAAAGCATTGAACAATAAAATCAGAACAAATGGTAGACAAAGTATTAAAATGCAATGAATCATCTGAAGTGCGGCCCACGAGGGGAACCTGACCTGACCCTTGACATCTCCTCTGTACTAATTCCCCAGCGTCTTAAACCTGTGTCCTCTTGTGGCAACCATTTCAGACCTGGGAAAATGGCTATCCACACAATCAATGTGTCTCATCATCTTATACACCTCTATCAGGTCTCCTCTCATCCTCTGTTGCTCCAAGGAGAAAAGCCCAAGTTCACTCAACCTATTCTCATAAGGCGTGCTCCCCAATCCAGGCAACATCCCTGTAAATCTCCTCTGCACCCTTTCTATGGTTTCCATGTCCTTCCTGTGGTGAATCGACCAGAATTCAGCAAATTACTCCAAGTGGGGTCTGACCAGGTCCCCTCCACACTGCCAAGAGTCTTACCATTAATACTATATTCTGCCATCATATTTGACCTAAAAAAATGAACCACTTCACACTTAGACCATAAGACAAAGGAGCAGAAGCCAGCCATTCGGCCCATCGAGTCTGCTGCCATTTCATCATGAGCTAATCCAATCTCTCCTTTAGCCCCATTCCCCCGCCCTTTGATACCCTGACTACTCAGATACCTATCAATCTCTGCCTTAAATACACCCAATGACTTGGCCTCCACTGCCACCTGTGGCAACAAATTCCATAGATTCACCACCCCCTGGCTAAAAATTTTTTTTCGCATCTCTGTTCTGAATGGGCGCCTGCAATCCTCAAGTCATGTCCTCTCGTACTAGACTCCCCCACCATGGGAAACAATTTTGCAACATCCACTCTGTCAATGCCTTTCAACATTCGAAATGTTTCTATGAGGTCACCCCTCATTCTTCTAAACTCCAAGGAGTACAGTCCAAGAGGGTCAAATGTTCTTCATATGTTAACCCTCTCATTCCCAGAATCATTCTAGTGAATCTTCTCTGAAGCCTCTCCAATGTCAGCACATCCTTTCTTAAATAAGGAGCTCAAACTGCACACAGTATTCCAAGTGGGGTCTTACCAGAGCCTTATAGAGCCTCAACGTCACATCCCTGCTCCTATACTCTATTCCTCTAGAAATGAATGCCACATTGCATTCGCCTTCTTCACCACCGACTCACCCTGGAGGTTAACCTTAAGGGTATCCTGCACAAGGACTCCCAAGTCCCGTTGCATCTCAGAACTTTGGATTCTCTCCCCATTTAAATAATAGTCTGCCCATTTATTTCTTCTACCAAAGTGCATGACCGTACACTTTCCGACATTGTAATTCATTTGCCACTTCTTTGCCCATTCCCCCAATCTATCCAAGTCTCTCTGCAGACTCTCTGTTTCCTCTGCACTACCAACCCCTCCACCTACCTTTGTATCATCAGCAAACTTAGCCACAAAGCCATCTATTCCATAATCCAAATCGTTGATATACGATGTAAAAAGAAGTGGCCCCAACATGGACCCCTGTGGAACACCACTGGTAACCGGTAGCCAACCAGAATGGGATCCCTTTATTCCCACTCTTTGTTTCCTGCCAATCAATCAACGCTATATCCACGTATGTAACTTTCCCGTAATTCTATGAGCTCTTATCTTGTTTAGCAGCCTCATGTGCAGCACCTTGTCAAAGGCCTTCTGAAATACACAATATCCACTGCATCTCCCTTGTCTAGCCTACTTGTAATTTCCTCAAAAAATTGCACTAGGTTTGTCAGGCAGGATTTTCCTTTAAGGAAATCATGCTGAGTTCTTCCTATCTTGTCATATGCCTCCAGGTACTCCATAACCTCATCCTTGACAATCGATTCCAACAACTTCCCAACCACTGATGTCAAGCTAACAGCTCTATAATTTCCTTTTTGCTTCCTTGCCCCCTTCTTAAATAGTGGAGTGACATTTGCAATGTTCCAGTCCTCTGGAACCAGGCCAGAATCTGTCGACTTTTGAAAGCTCATTGCTAATGCTTCTGCAATCTCCACTGTTACTTCCTTCAGAACACGAGGGTGCATTCCATCTGGTCCAGGAGATTTATCTACCCTTAGACTATTCAGCTTCCTGAGTACTTTCTCTGTCATAATTGTGACTGTGCATATTTCTCTTCCCTGACACTCTTGAATGTCCGGAATATTGCTGATGTCTACCTCAGTGAAGACTGATGCAAAATACTTGTTCAGTTCCTCCGCCATTTCCTTACCTCACATTACAAATTCTCCAGCATCACTTTCTGTCGGTCCTATATGTACTCACCTGTCTTTTACTCTTTATATACTTGAAAAAGCTTTTAGATAAGCTTTTTTAAAAGCTCTTTGATATTATTTGCCAGCTTCCTTTCATAGTTCATCTTTTCCCTCTTAATGACCTTCTTAGTTTCCTTTTGTAAGCTTTTAAAAACTTCCTAATCCTCTGTCTTCCCACTCATTTTTGCTTCCTTGTATGCCCTCTGCTTTGCTTTTACTTTGGCTTTGACTTCTCTTGTCAGCCATGGTTGCATCCTTTTTCCATTTGAAAATTTCTTCTTCTTTGGAATATATCTGTCTTGCACCTTCCTCACTTTTTGCACAAACTCCAGCCACTGCTGCTCTGCCATCTTTCCTGCTAGTGTCCCTTTCCAGTCAACCTTGGCCAGTTTCTCTCTCATGCTGCTGTAATTTCCTTTACTCCACTGAAATACCGACACATCGGATTTCGGCTTCTCTTTCTCAAATTTCACAGTGAACTCAATCATGCTGAGATCATTGCCTCCTAAGGGTTCTTTCACTTCCATCTCTCTAATCACCTCTGGTTCATTACATATTATGGATTTGGCAACAACAAATATATAACTGAGGCAGGTTTTTTTATAACAAATAAAAATTTATTAAACACTGAAAAAAACCCAAAAGTAAACAAAACTAACGTAACAGGAAGTCAACTGCTCTGCTGCAGCTCGAACATTTCTTAAAGCGGTAATGTGAAAAATAGTTCTTAGAAGTAGTAATGCAAAAGTCCAAAGTTTTACTCAGTTCCTTAGGAGAGACTTCTTTCCTTTGAAATAATTTAAGTTCTGTTTCGTGGTGTTACTGCTGATTCCCATCGAAGAATACTTTCCCTGGAGGACTTACAATTGGAGAAAATAAAACAGCTTAAAGGCAGTGACCTTTTCTTGGTGAAACTTTACCCAACCTTCTATTCTTCTGGCAGAACAGAGGTTATCATGGGCACAGCTAATGAATTCCTTCTGAATGAGGATTAAACAAGGTCGAGCCTGCTTCACCGTTGAAATCAACTTTCCCCGATTCTTCGGGATTTCTAAACTCCGATGAATCTTCTCTCCACTTCTAAACTGGCAGTATTATAGCGAAACTGCCGGCAATAACCTTTTAAAACTTAAGGCAGAAAATAAAACTCCGTTTTTAAACGAAACTGCGTCATAATATCGGAATATTCAACAGCATGGCATCACTTGTGAAGTCAACCACCGACCGCCCCGCCTCACAGGGAGGGGTCCTCCTTTTATACCCTGCTGAAAAAAGACCTATCACTGACCTCTCACTAGTGGGAAAATGACATCACTCCACCATCACAAGACCATTACCTCATCTCCAGCAGCTCTACACCACGGTCACGTGACAAGTACGATATGCATGAGTACATAACATACACAATACCCAATCCAGTCCCCTAGTGGGCTCAACAACAAGCTGTTCTAAAAAGCCATCTCGTAGACATTCTACAAATTCTCTCTTGAGATCCAATGCTGACCTGATTTTCCCAATCCACTCGCATGTTAAAATCCCCTACAATTATCATAACACTGCCCTTTTGGCAAGCCTTTTCTATTTCCTGTTGTAATTTGTAGTCCACATCACTGCAGCTGTTTGGAGGCCTGTAGATCAGGGTCCTTTTACCCCTGCGATTTCTTAGCTCAAACCATAAGGATTCTGTACCTTCCAATCCTATGTCAACTCTTTCTAATGATTTAATATAATTTCTTACCATTAAAGCCACGCCACCCCCTCTACCAACCTGCCTATTCTTCCAATACACCGTGCATCCTTGGACGTTCAGCTCCCAGAGGCATGCATCCTTTAGCCATGTCTCAGTGATGGCCACAATATCATACCTGCCAATCTGTAACTGTACAACAAGATCATCCACCTTATTCCTTATGCTGTGTGCATTTAAGTATAACACCTGAAGTCCAGTATTTGGTACTTTTTGCATTGATTGCTCTGCAACTCATCCCAATGGCTGCAAATTTGCTCCATCACCTGCCTGTCCTTCCTGACATCCTTACTGCTCACTACCTTAGATCTATTTCTGTTTTCCCTCTCCTCCGCTCCATCATTCCGGTCCCCATCCCACTGCCAAATTAGTGTAAATCCTCCCTAACAGCTCTATTAAACCTTCCTGCCAGGATATTGGTCCCCCGAGGATTCAAGTGTAACCCATCCTTTTTGTACAGGTCACACCTGCCCCAAAAGAGGTCCCAATGATCCAGAAACTTGAATCCCTGCCCCCTGCTCTAGTCCCTCAGCCAAGCATTTATCCTCCACCTCATTCCATTCCTACTCTCACTGTCACGTGGCACAGGCAGTAATCCCAAGATTACCTTTGCGGTCCTTCTTCTCAACTGCCTTCCTAACTCCTTATATTCTCCTTTCAGGACCTCTTCCCTTTTCCGACCTATGTCATTGGTACTTATATGTACCACGACCTCTGGCTCCTCACCCCCCCACTTCAGGATATTGTGGACGCGATCAGAAACATCCTGGACCCTGGCACCAGGGAGGCAAACTACCATCTGGGTCTCCTGATCACATCCACAGAATCGCCTGTCTGACCCCCTAACTATCAAGTCCCCTATCACTACTGCCTTCCTCTTCCTTTCCCTACCCTTCTGAGCTACAGGGCCAGACTCTGTGTCGGAGGCACGGCCACTGCTGCTTCCCCCAGGTAGGCTGTCCCACCCCCCCCCCCTCCAACAGTACTCAAGCAGGAGTACTTATTGTCAAGGGTACAACCACTGAAGTACTCTCTAATATCTGACTCTTCCCCTTTCCCCTCCTAACCATGATCCACTTGTCTGCCTCCCGTGGCCCCGGTGTGACCACCTGCAGTAACTCCTATCAACTCCTCACTCTCCCTGACCGGACGAAGGTCATCGAGCTGCAGCTCCAGTTCCCTAACACAGTTCCTGAGGAGCTGCAGCTCGGTGCACCCGGCGCAGATATGGACGTCCGGAAGGCTAGGAGACTCCAGGACCTCCCACATCCGACACCGAGAACAACAAGCTGCTCTCACACTCAATTTCCCCTTTCCTCAAATCACAGGAAATATTGAAAACTAAACCTACCTTGCCTTGCCCGCTTCCGCCTAAGCCCATTGAGCCAAAGCCCTTAAGCCTTCACTCTGCTCCTGACTCACTCCGCTGCCCGCTGTATAAGGCTGTGTCCTTTTTAAATTTTCCCCGCTTCACTGCCCAACGTCACATGCCTGCACAGTCCTGACTCTCTTAACTTCGACGAGAAGAAGAAAAAAATCAAAATGGCTCCCGCCACACTCCCACTCTGATCTTCCGACTTCCCTCTCCAAATGAAACCCGATTCAGAATTTCTACCCTTTTTAAATCTTCCCCGCTTCACTGCCTGACATCACACTTATCTATGTTGGACGTCATTTGCCACTTCTCAGCCCAGTTTTGCATCCTATCAATGTCCTGCTGTAACCTCTGACAGCCATCCACACCATCCATAACACCCCCCAACCTTTGTGTCATCAGTAAATTTACTAACCATCCCTCCACTTCCTCACCCAGGTCACATAAAAATCACAATGAGTAAGGGTCCCATAACAGATCCCTGAGGCAAACCACTGGTCACCGACCTCCATGCAGAATATGACCCGTCTACAACCACTCTTTGCCCTCTGTGGGCAAGTCAGTTCTGGATCCACAAAGCAATGTCCTCTTGGATTCCATGCCTCCTTACTTTCTCAATCAGCCTTGCATGGGTACCTTGTTAAAGATCATATGAAAATCCAAGCAAACAATATCCACTGCCTCTGCTTTATCTATCTTGCCTGTTATTTCCTCAAAATATTCCAAGAGATTTGTTAGACACGATTTCCTCTAAAGGAATCCTGCTGACTTTGTTCTACTTCATCATGCGTCCCCAATTACAGTACCCAAAAGACTCACCCTTAATACACTCAAACATATTCCTGACCACTGAGGTCAGACTAACTGTCCGATAATTTCACTAGACAACACTTTTTTTCCAAATTGTTGCTTCCTCAGAAGTTTTTTTTTGTTTATGATAGGCTGCTTGAAGATGAACACAAATATAATTTCAGGCTACTTGTATCACTTAGGACTTGAAGAAATGACAAATTAACTTTTATTGAATATAATGTGTTTAATTGCATATTGGTGCTGATGCTTTTCAATAGTTCAACTAAGTTAAAATTTTTGGTTAAAATATTTGTACTCAGTGTCCGCATTAGGGTTCTTGCTTGTGTCCAACAATAATTCACTAGCATTGATGGATTCCAGTTGCTCTGGCATCTCTTCTAATGTCCAATGTCCTGGTGAAACCTTACACAATGCTCGTCACGAACAGCACCAAGATCTGCAGGGAGGAAGTTTAAATGGAATGCAGAAAATGAATCTTTAGTGACATGTTGCATGTCATGATTTTATATGCTTGAAGCACGCTTTCAACCAGCTGCATGTAGTTTGATGCTCTGCTGATGCTGATTAAAGATGTCAACAACTTCCTTAAATGCCTTCCATGTGATTTTCTCTGGTCCCACTAGAAATTCTTCAAATTGCCTGTAATTGATGACCTGTTTGATTTGTGCACCAACAAAAATGCTTTCCTTAATCTTGGTGTCAGTTATTCTGGGAAGCATCTATCTAAATATAAAAATGTTTCATGGCAATTTTTGTGCCTGGTGAAAGCAAATTCCATCCTTACAGTCCTGAACCCAATAATTATTACTGAAACATGTCCTGCCATGCAGCAGCCGCGCCGCCTAAGCATGCTGAAACAAGACAGCAAACTTTCCAGCTTACATTGTAGGCAACATTTTAATTGACCTGAATTATGAACTGAAATAATAAACATAAGTGATTTCAAAAAATGGTGTGTCATAGGGAAATTTCATGATGACTTTCATGATCAGTAGAGCAAAATTCATAAGATACACCTACAGGTATTCAGGAAGCAAAATCTTTGTTGTCCAGTGTTTTCTTTCTTCTGCCTCCCTCTCATCTTAGAGTGGAGTGACATTTGCAACTTTTTAGTCTGCTAGAACCATTGAAAAATTTAGTGATTTGTGATACATCATTACTCAGTTCAGTTCAGTTTCAGTTTATTGTCATTTAGAAACAACAAATGCAATTAAAAAATGAGACAACGTTCCTCCAGAATGATATCACAAAAGCACATGACAAAACAGACTACACCAGAAAATCCACATAACGTTTGGTAATCTCCAAATCCAGAGTCCAGAGAGGCTGCTGCATATTAATATTGTGCTACCATCTTAGCACTTTCCTTGGAAAGGAGCTCTAAACTCACCAGACAAAACAAGACTGCCCAGACACACCAAGTCAGGAGACCAACTCTACCACCCAACAAACAAAAAAACTAAAGCTATAAGACCTATACAAAACCACAGAGTTACATATAGTTATAGTTAACATATAGTTATAACAGTGCAGACAATACCATAATTGATAAGAAACAGACCATGGGCACAGTAAAAAGAGTCCAAAGATGTTAAAAGACTACAAGTTACATTACTCGTTACATTAAGAGAAAACTAAGAGGGAACTTCTTCATTCAGAGGTAGGGAGAGTGTGCAATGAGCTGCCAGAGCAAGTGGCAGGGATGATTACAATCTTTTAAGAGAAATTTGCTGAGGTCCATGGATGAGAAGGATATGCAGGGTTATTGGTCCAGGTGGAACCCAGCAGATTAATGCTTTGGCACTGACTAGATTGGCTGAATGGCATTTTCCAGTTTTGTAGAGTTCTATGACTCTAATGCCTTCACAATCTCTTCAGCTACCTCTTTTTGAACCCTGGGGTGTTCACCTTCTGGTCCAGGATTCTTATCTACCTTCAGGTTTTTCAACTTCCAAAACTTTGGTAAAAGCTTGTATCCTCACTTCTGCCCCAGATACTCCTGAAGGTTAGGCATTTATGTAATAAATTTATAACCATAACCATATAACAATTACAGCACGGAAACAGGCCATCTCAGCCCTTCTAGTCTGTGCCGAACGCTTACTCTCACCTAGTCCCACTGGCCCACACTCAGCCCATAACCATCCATTCTTTCCTGTCCATATACCTATCCAATTTTACTTTAAATGATGAACACTTTAATACTTTAAATACCGAACCTGCCTCTACCACTTCTACTGGAAGCTTGTTTCCCACAGCTACCACTCTCTGAGTAAAGAAATTCCCCCTCATGATACCCTTAACCTTTTGCCCCCTAACTCTCAACTCATGTCCCCTTGTTTGAATCTCCCTTACTCTCAATGGAAAAAGCCTATCCACGTCAACTCTATCTATCCCCCTCATAATTTTAAATACCTCTATTAAGTCCCCCCTCAACCTTCTACGCTCCAAAGAATAAAGACCAAATTTAATTACACAATTGTGGGTGACTTCAATCTGCAGGAGGATTGGGAAAGTCAGATTGGTGTGAGATCGCAAGAGAGAGAATGCATTGAATGCTTACGAAATGGCTTTTTAGAGCAGCTGATGGTTGCGCCTACTCGGGGGAACCGCTATCTTAGATTGGGTGTTGTGTAATAACCCAGATATTATTAGGGAGGTTAATGTAAAGAAACCATTAGAAGGCAGTAAATATAATATGATTGAATTCCTACTGCAATTTGTGAGGGAGAATCATAGGTTACATGCGTAGTATTGCAGTGGAATAAAGGGAATTACAGAGGCATGAGAGAGGTGATTCCGCAAGTGGACTGGAGAAGGGTACTGGTGGGGATGACGCCACAGCAGAAATAGCTGACATTTCTCGGAATAGTTCATAACGTACAGGATACATATGTCCCGCAGAAGTACTTCTCAAACGGTGGGGCTAGGCCAGGGGTCGGCAACGTTTACCACTGAAAGAGCCAATATGGACCCATTTCCCACAGAAAAGAAAACACTGGGAGCCACAAAACCCGTTTGACATTTAAAATGAAATAACACTGCATACAACGGTTTTTTTTGCCTTTATGCTATGTATAAACAAACTATAATGTGTTGCATTTATGAAATTGATGAACTCCTGCAGAGAAAACAAAATTACATTTCTGCATGCAACAAAAACATTTTGAACTCCGAAAAAAAGACGTTGGGTTGAAGGTTACTCCATAGGTAGCCTACCTTGGATCTAAGAATTAAAAGAAATCGCGCACTGGCGGGTGTCAGGCATTGGCAGTGGTGATGTATATTAATAGCGATAAAAAACACATTGTAGCGGTGTAGCGCTACACGCAGCGCTAAAATAAAGACACTGCAGTCAAAGGTAACTTTATTCGAATTAAACAGCCTTGATTTAAAGCCTCCCTCAACCTGCCCCCGTGGGCACGGATGCTCCAAAAGACACGTACTCACAAACCCCTGTCTATCTCCCTTAGCCGGAACGGTGGCTAATTGTGAGCCGGTTTGGATGTGCCAGGAAATGGGGTCTCCACAACGTTTTTAGATTGTACAAGATCACCATAATCTTCAAATTTCAAATTACATTTCAAAAACTAACAAACTACGGGGAGCCGCAGCACAGAGATCAAGGAACCGCGGGATGCCGACCCTTGGGCTAGGCTAACGTGGCTGACAAAGGAAATTAAGGACTGAATAAAAGCATATAAGGTAGCAAAAGTGGGTAGGAAGTTAGATAATTGGGTAGCTTTTAAAATCCAATAATAGATAACTAAAAAAAAAGCTACAAGAGGGGGAAAGGTGAAATATGAGAGCAAACTAGACAATAATATAAACCATTATAAAAAATGCGAAAGGGAGGCAAGAGTTGATATTGGACCACTGGAAAATGATACTCATGAGGTAGAAATGAGGAAGAGATAGTCGATGAACTTGGTAGGTTCTTTGCATCTGTCGTTTCTGTGGAAGACGCTAGCAGTGTGCCAGAGATCCGTGAGTGTCAGGGTGCAGGAGTGAGTGCCATTGCTATTACAAAGGAAAACATGGTAGGCAAACTCAGGTTCTTAAAGTGGATAAGTCACCTGGACCAGATGGACGACATCCTAGAGTCCTGAGAGAGGCTGCTGAAGAGATAACAGATGCATTGGTCATGACCTGTCAAGAATCACTTGATTCTGGCATAGTCCTGGAAGACAGGGAAATTGCAAATGTCAATCCACTCTTTGAGAAGGAAGAAGGCAAAAGAAAGCAAACTATAGTCCATTTAGCCTAACCTCAGTGGCTGGGAAAGTGTTTGAGTCTATTATAACAGATGAGGTTTTTGGGTACTAGGAGACTAATGATAAAGTCAAAGACAGCATAGCTTCCATACAGGGAAATCTTGTCTGACAAATCTGTTACAAAGTCATAAGCAGGATGGACAAACGAGAGGCAGTGGATGTAATTTACTTGGATTTTCAGAAGGCATTAAACATGAGACTGCTTAACAGGATAAAAATTGGAAGAAATACTGGCATGGATAGAGGAATGGCTGACAGCCAAGAGGCAGCGAGTGGGAATAAAAGGAGCCTTTTCTGGTTGTCTAGCAGTGACTAGAGGTCTTCAGGATTCAGTATTCGGTCCGCTACTTTTCACATTATTTGTCAATGATCTGGATAATGGAATTGACGACTTTGTGGCAAGGTTTGCGGATGATACAAAGATAGGTGGAGGCATTGGTAGTGCTGAGGAAGCAATGCGATTGCAGCAGGACACAGACAAATTTGAAGAATGGGCAATAAAGTGGCAGATGGAATACAATATTGAGAAATGTACGACAATTTATTTTGGCAAAAGGAAAAATAGTGAACTATCATCTAACTGGGAAGAAGGTTCAAACAACAGAACTACATAAGGAAATACGAGTCCCCCAGAAAGTTAACTTACAGGTTGAGTCTGTGGTAAAGAAGGCAAATGCAATGCTGGCATTTATTTAAAGTGAAGTAGAATATATAAGCAATGAGATAATGCTGATACTTTATAAGACACTACTTAGGCCACACTTACGAACATAAGAACAACATAAGAAATAGGAACAGGAGTAGGCCATCCAGCCCATCGAGCCTGCCCCACCATTCAATAAGATCATGGCTGATCTGCCTGTAAACTCAGCTCCATCTACCTGCCTTTTCCCCACTACCCTAATTCCCTTACTATATAAAAACCTATCTAACTGTATCTTAATTATAATTAATGAGGAACCCTCAACTGCTTCCCTGGGTAGAAAATTCCATAGATTCACCTCTCACTGGGAAAAACAGTTTCTCATCATCTCTGTCCTAAATCTGCTCTCCTGAATCTTGAGGCAATGTCCCCTAGTTTTAGTCTCACCTACCAATGGAAACAACTTTCCTACTTCTATCTTATCTATCCCTTTTGAAATTTTTTATGTTACTGTAAAATTCCCTTCTCATTCTTCTGAACTCCAGAGAGTATAGTCCCAGGTGACTCAATCTCTCCTCATAGGTTAACCTCTTCATCCCTGCAATCAAACTGGTGAACCTCCTGTGCACTGCCTTCAAAGTCAGTATATCCTTCCTCAAGTACGGAGACCAGAACTGCACACAGTACTCCAGGTGCAGCCTCACCAGTACCCTGTATAGTTGCAGCATGACTGCCAACATTCCGTTAGAGTTAGGGTATGTGGGACCCATATCTCAAAAAATGTGTGCTCTCATTGGAAAGAGTCCAGAGGATATTCAAGAAGATGATTCCTGCACTGACCTATGTTTAATCAATGCAGGTCAGGGGTATTAAATCTCACTGAAAGCCACTGAATGTGGAAAGGTCTAGATAGGGTGGATGAGGAGAGGACTGTTCGCATGGTGGGTGTAGCCATAACAGAGGGTACAGCCTCAAAACGGAGGAGTGACCTTTCAGAGTAGTTAAGGAGAATTTTACTTAGTCAGAGAACAGTGAATCTATGGAATTCTCTGACATAGACGGCGGTGGGGGCAGAAGCTAATAGTTTGCTGATCAGTCAGGGCATTACAGGATATGCTGAGGAGGCAGGTGCATGGGGTTGAACGAGAACCAGGATCAGCCATGATAGAACGGTGCAGCAGACTCGATGAGGCTGAACAGCTTAATTCTGCTCCTATGTCTTCTGGTCTTATACTGCATTAGGGTTAGGGTTAGGGTTAGGGTTAGGGTTACCCTAACCCTAACCCTAACCCTAATGCGTGTCTTACACAGTGAAGATTGACACAAAATACTTATTACATTTTTCCACTGTTTCTTTGCTCTATTGCCAACTCGCCAACATCATCTTCCAGCGGTACAAAATCAACTCTTGCCTCTCTTTTACTCTTTATATATCTGAACAACTTTTGATACTTGGTATCATTGGCACACTTACCTTAATTTATCATCTTGTCTGTCCTGCATGCTTTTTTTAGTTGTCTCCTGCTAGTTATGTAAAAGCTTTCCAATCCTCTAATTTCCAAGTAATTTTTTCCCCAAAGTTCGAGCAGGTGAGTGGCCTCTACCCATTGTGAACTTGCTCGTGTCTCTGTAGTTGAGATGACCGAGTAAATTCTTTCCCACAGTCTGAGCAGGTGAATGGCCTCTCCCCGGTGTGAACTGACTGGTGTCTCAGTAGCTCAGATGACAAAGTGAATCCCTTCCCACAGTCCGAGCAGGTGAATGGCCTCTCCCCAGTGTGAACTCGCTGATGTACCTTCAGTTTAGATGACAAAGTGAATCCCTTCCCACAGTCCGAGCAGGTGAATGGCCTCTCCCCAGTGTGAACTCGCTGATGTACCTTCAGTTTAGATGAGCAAGTGAATCCCTTCCCACAGTCCGAACAGGTGAACGGCCTCTCCCCAGTGTGAACTGACTGGTGTGCCATTAGGGTGTAAGACCGAGTGAATCCCTTCCCGCAGTCTGAGCAGGAGAACGGCCTCTCTCCAGTGTGAACTCGCTGATGTACCTTCAGTTCGGATGAGCAAGTGAATCCCTTCCCACAGACTGAGCAGGTGAATGGACACTCCCCACTGTGAACTGCCTGGTGTCTCAGTAGGTAAGATGACAAATTGAATCCCTTCCCACAGACTGAGCAGGTGAATGGCTTTTCCCCGGTGTGAACTGACTGGTGTCTCAGTAGCTGAGATGACAAAGTGAATCCCTTCCCACAGTCCAAGCAGGTGAACGGCCGCTCCCTGGTGTGAACTCTCTGATGTACCTTCAATTGGGATGAGCAAATGAATCCCTTCCCACAGACTGAGCAGGTGAATGGCCTCTCTCCAGTGTGAACTCGCTGATGTACCTTCAGCTTAGATGAGCAAGTGAATACCTTCCCACAGTCCGAACAGGTGAATGGCTGCTCCCTGGTGTGAATTCGCTGGTGTACCAGTAGGTTGGATGACCGAGTGAATCCTTTCCCACAGTCTGAGCAGGTGAACGGCCTCTCCCCGGTGTGAACTGACTGGTGTCTCAGTAGCTCAGATGACAAAGTGAATCCCTTCCCACAGTCCGAGCAGGTGAACGGCCGCTCCCCGGTGTGAACTCTCTGATGTACCTTCATTTGAGATGAGCAAGTAAATCCCTTCCCACAGTATGAACAGGTGAATGGCCTCTCTCCAGTGTGAACTCGCTGATGCACCTTTAGCTTAGATGAGCAAGTGAATGCCTTCCCACAGACTGAGCAGGTGAATGGCCTCTCTCCAGTGTGAACTCGTTGATGTACCTTCAGTTTAGATGACTGAGTGAATCCCTTCCCACAGTCTGAGCAGGTGAATGGCTTCTCTCCAGTGTGAACTCGCTGATGTACCTTCAGTTTAGATGAGCAAGTGAATCCTTTCCTACAGTCTGAGCAGGTGAACGGCTGCTCCCCAGTGTGAACTCGCTGATGTGCCATTAGAGTGGATGACCGAGTGAATCCTTTCCCGCAGTCTGAGCAGGTGAACGGCCTCTCTCCAGTGTGAACTGACTGGTGTCTCTCTAAGTGAGAGGATTTAGTGAATCCCTTCCCACAGTCTGAGCAGCTGAATGGCCTCTCTCCAGTGTGAACTGACTGGTGTTCCAGTAGGTCGGATGACCGAGTGAATCCCTTCCTGCAGTCTGAGCAGGTGAACGGCCTCTCTCCAGTGTGAACTCTCTGATGTACCTTTAGATTAGATGACCGAGTGAATCCCTTCCCACAGTCTGAGCAGGTGAACGGCCGCTCCCCAGTGTGAACTCGCTGGTGAGCCATTAGGTCAGATGACCGAGTGAATCCTTCCCTACAAATTCAGCAGATGTCCAGCCTCTGCCCAGTGTGAACTGACTGGTGTGTCCGCAGGTGCAAAGACTGACTGAATCCCTTCTCACACACAGAACATGTGAATGGCCTTGTCCCAGTGTGAACTTGCTGATGTACCTTAGTTGAAATGACTGAGTGAATCTCTCCCCACAGTCTGAGCAGGTGAATGGCTTTTCCCCTGTGTAAAATGACAGATGTGCCAGTCGGTCAGATGATCGAGTGAATCTCTCCCCACAGTCTGAGCAGGTGAATGGCTTTTCCCCTGTGTAAAATGACAGATGTGCCAGTCGGTCAGATGATCGAGTGAATCTCTCCCCACAGTCTGAGCAGGTGAATGGCTTTTCCCCTGTGTAAAATGACAGATGTGCCAGTCGGTCAGATGATCGAGTGAATCTCTCCCCACAGTCTGAGCAGGTGAATGGCTTTTCCCCTGTGTAAAATGACAGATGTGCCAGTCGGTCAGATGATCGAGTGAATTGCTTCCCCACAGTCTGAGGAAGGTTGGTCGAGTGAATCTCTCTACTTCTTAAATATCTGGACAGGATCAGCAAAACTGGCGTATTGTATTTGAGATTCCCGTAGACAATTCCTTGTCATTTTTAACCTGTAAAAAGATTTACAAAATCCATCAGTGGGTGTAGGACAACATTTCAGATGAGATCACTTGAGTTGTTAAGGTGTGATCTGGCATCACACTGTTACAGTGAAGTTCAACCTAAGTTGGAGAGAGAAATCATCTTCTAACTGGGCATAGTGCTGGTATCTGGAATGACCATCAAATTCTCTGATGCTCTTCCTGTCTCCTCTGTAAGAATGGGGCATTTCTGCCATCTCCAATCAGTGACCTGGCTCAGTTTGACTCTCTCCATTGGTACTATTCCCTGTCCCCACTGAGCTGCATGGGTTACTGGCCCCACAGTAACAGAAACACTCTCACACAAATATCTGGCAGTGCATTCCACACACCCACCGCTCTTTGTGTAAAGAACAACTTACCCCTGACATCCCCTTGGTATCTATTTCCAATCACCTTAAAACTATCTCCCCTCGTGATGAGGGAGTTATCAGAGGATTGTAGGATAGCAAAAGTTAATTCGCTGTTCAACAGTGAACATAGAACATAAAAATCTACAGCATGTTCCAGGCCATTCAGCCCACAATCTTGGTGCCAACTACATAACTTACCCTGCCAAGAGTTTCCCTAGTGCATAGCCCTCTCTTTCTCTAAGCACCATATACCTACCTAAGAGGCTGTTAAAAGACCCTATTGTATCTGTCTCTACCAGTGCTGCGCATTCCACACACTCACCACTCTCTGTGTAAAAAACTTACCCCTGACATCCCTCGGTACCTATTTCCAAGCACTTTAAAACTATGCTCCCTCGTGTTAGCCATTTCAGCCCTGGGAAAAGCCTTTGGCTATCCACATGATCAATGCCCCTCATGTATTTTATTTTCAATGCCTTCATCCAAATCGTTGATATAAATTGTAAACAGCTGTGGTCCCAATACCGAGCCCTTTGGCACCCCACTAGTCACCTGCCATTCCGAGAAACACCCATTCACCGCTACCCTTTGCTTTCTATCTGCCAACCAGTTTTCTATCCATGTCAATGTCTTCACCCCAATGCCATGAGCTTTGATTTTACCCACCAATCTCCTATGTGGGACCTTATCAAATGCCTTCTGAAAATCGAGGTACACTACATCCACTGGATCTCCCCCGTCTAACTTCCTGGCTACATCCTTGAAAAATTCCAATAGATTAGTCAAGCATGATTTACCCTTGGTAAATTCATGCTGGCTCAGCCCAATCCTATCACTGCTATCTAGATGTGCCACTATTTCATCTTTAATAATGGACTCTAGCATCTTCCCCTCTACTGATATTAGGCTGACAGGTCGATAGTTCTCTGTTTTCTCCCTCCCTGCTTTATTAAAAAGTGGGATAATATTAGCCATTCTCCAATCCTCAGGAAATGATCCTGAATCTAAGGAACATTGGAAAATGATTACCAATGCATCTGCAATTTCCAGGGCCACCTCCTTTAGTACCCTAGGGTGCAGACCATCTGGACCTGGGGATTTGTCAGCCTTCAGTCCCATCAGTCTTCTCATCACCGTTTCCTTCCGAATGTCAATCTGTTTCATTTCCTCTGTTACCCTATGTCCTTGGCCCATCCATACATCTGGGAGATTGCTTGTGTCTTCCTTAGTGAAAACAGATCTAAAGTACTCATTAAATTCTTCTGCCATTTCTCTGTTTCCCATAACAATTTCACCCTATTCATTCTTCAAGGGCCCAAAGTTGTTCTTAACTATCTTCTTTCTCTTCACATACCTAAAAAAGCTTTTGCTATCTTCCTTTATATTCCTGGCTAGCTTGCGTTCGTACCTCATTTTTTCTCCCCATATTGTCTTTTTAGTTAAGTTCTGTTGTTCCTTAAAAACTTCCCAATCATCTGTCCTCCCACTCACCTTAGCTCTATCATATTTCCTTTTTTTTAATGCTATGCAGTCTCTGACTACCTTTGTCAATCACTGTGGCCCCTTTCCCCCCTTTGAATCCTTCCTTCTCTGGGGGATGAACTGTTTTGGCACCTTGTGCATTATTCCCAAGAATATCTGCCATTACTGTTCCACTGTCTTTTCTGCTAGGCTGTCCGTCCAGTCAACTTTGGCCAGCTCCTCCCTCATGGCTCCATAGTTTCCCCTGTTCAACTGCAACACTGACACCTCCGAGCTGCCCTTATCCTTCTCACATTGCAGATAAAAGCTTATCATATTGTGATCACTACCTCCTAATGGCTCCTTTACTGCAAGATCGCTTATCAAATCCTGTTCATTACATAACACTAAATCCAGAATAGTCTTGTCCCTGGTCGGCTCTCGTACAAGCTGTTCCAAGAATGCATCCCGTAGGCACTCTACAAACTCCTTATCCTGTGGTCCAGCACCAACCTGATTCTCCCAGTTCACCTGCATGTTGAAATCCCCCATAACTACTGCGACATTACCTTTGCCACATGCCAATGTTAACTCCCTATTCAACTTGCACCCAATATCCATGCTACTGTTTGGTGGCCTGTAGACAACGCCCATTTGGGTCCTTTTGCCCTTACTGTTCCTCAGTTCTATCCACACAGACTCTACTTCTCCTGACCCTATGTCCCTCCTTGCAAAGGACTGAATCTCAATCCTCACCAACAGGGCCACCCCACCCCCTCTGCCCACATTTCTGTCCCTACGATAGCATGTATACCCTTGTACATTCATTTCCCAGGTCTGATCTCCCTGCAGCCATGTCTCCGTTATCCCAACAACATCACAGTTACCCATTCGCACCTGGGCTTCAAGCTCATCCGCCTTATTCCTGACACTTCGTGCATTCAGATATAGAATTTTTAACCCATTTCTCCTCTCTCTGTTTGAATCGCTGCCTATTGTGCTTAACCCAGCTCCCCGAACTCCCATCGGGCTATACGCCCCTAGAATTTTGTTGTCCTTCCTACATATTCTTTCAACACATTTAACTCTATGTTCCGTCAGACCATCCCTCTGTACACGAGTCCTCCTTATCACTTGTTGACCGAACCCAAGATGTCGTATCCCATCTCTGGGCAATTTCAGGCCATGAAGTCAACCACACCAACTGCACCCCTGTCCGGATCACTGTGAAAGAAGGAAAGACTCTCCCATCCATTCCGCAATACCCCCTCAAGCCCGAGGCAATGTTTTGAGGATGGAAGCTCTTTTGTGGATCCAGCAGGAAAGCGATATTCTGGCTATGCGACAGTGACGGACAGTGAAAATAATTGAGCAAGTCTCTTTTGAAGCAGTTGTCTCCGCCCAGAAGGCTGAGCTGTTTGCTCTGACTTGTGCCTGTATCTGAGCAACAGACAAAAGTGCGAACGTTTACACAGTCTCCCGTTATGCGTTTGGAGTTGCACATGACTACGAGGCTCTCTGGGAACATGGGGATTCCTGACTTCCTCTGGCCACCCCATTAGTAATGCCACCTTTGTAAACAACTTACTGCTCTACAACTACCTTGAGTTTTGGCTATTATTAAATGTGCAGCCAACATCCACATGTCCCACCTGGTCACTAAAGGCAATGCTTTAGCAGATTAGACAGCGAAAAGTGCAGCACAATCCTCAGTAGTTGTACTCCCCTCGGGTTCCCGTCAAGCAGCCCTCTGTGACTTAAGCAGAACTGGTTTGCCAGACATGGGGGAGGTGCATACTTTTCAGGGGGACGCCTCTGAGGAGGAGTGCAAATGGTGGTCCCAGATGGGGTGCCAGAAAGACCCTAACCTTGGTTTTTGGATCACCCCAGCGGGACAGGTTTGTGCTCCTACATAGTTTTTACCACTATTGGTCGATTATCTACACAACTGTACAAACCTGGGAAAGGAGGGAATGGTTGGTAACCTATACCCTGCAAACCGGGTCCGACTCCCTGGACAGGTGGACCTTTTTCAAATCTACAAGTTGATTTTATTGAATTTCCTCGAGTACATTGCTATAGTTACTGCATAGCTATTACAGATGTGTTTAGTAGATGGATTGAAGCTATTGCAACTAATAATAATAATGCTATGACTTTTGTGAAGGTATTATTATGGGATTAAATCCCCAGGTACGGCCTGCTAGAGATGCTGAGCTCTGACAATGGCCCACACTTTGTGGTGAAAGCAAGCAAAGGGGTATGTAACAAACTAGCTATCAAGCAACAATTCCACCGTGTACACCACCATGGGCTGCTGGCATAGTGGAATAAGCCAATGGCACTCTGAAGAGTAAATTGGCCAAACTAATGGCGGAGACTGGACTCACTTGGTTGAAGGTCCTACTGTTACCCCTATTCTACATGAGGGTTACCCCACAGGGGAAAACAGGGTTGTCACCAGCTGAAGTTATTTATGGTCAGCCCATGAGGACACCCTGGGGAATAAAACCTTGTATACCATTGCTCCCAGAAAGTCTACCAGCAAAATTGGATATGCATACCCTAGGGGAAGAGATGGGGAAATATATATGCCAACAAACCAAACTTTTCCAAGCATGACATTTACAGATACGACAAGCTTACAAGGAAGAGAACTACCCCGCAGAGAGGAGTGACTATCCCACCATAGAACCTGGGAATTCTGTTCTGATCAAGAACTGGGATTGAGGGAGACTCAGACTTCAGTGGAGAGGACCTTATTGGGTGTTGCTGACCACTCCCACAGCTGTGAAACTGAAGGGGCAATCTCGGTGAATACATCGAACCGACGCCAAATGTGTTACTGAGTAGAAGGACTCTCTTGGACTAAAGGAAAATGTATTGTTTGATAGTGGTGTTCGTGTTTATGTCTTTGAGAGGGCTCACCCAGCTTCCAGGGGCCCCATGATAACACCTTTCTGTCTCTCTGTCACATCTATGCCAAACAGGTAGAACTAGGGGCCTCCTGGGTTTGTGCCAAAATTCGGCAGCATGGTAAAACTAGGATTCCAATGTCAGTAATCCTGCTCAACCAGAGTGAGGAACTCTCAACCTGGGCTTTCTCAAATAACACCCGGGGAAGTGAAGTGAGGAACTGTGGTCCAATCAGAGATGACTGTGGCTGACAGTGTTTTGAGGGATGGTATCTCAGGTCCCCACCAAATGGAACTTCCTAGACTGGGAAACATACATCTTGGCCATACTTGCAGGTGCCCAGCAGCAGAGAGGAATAACTGAGACTGAGCGATTTTGGATAATCACTTTTTTCTCCTATGGAGTAGCCACGAGAAATAATTAATTTGGCTACAGCACTTGAGGAGCTGGCCACAATATTGCAGGCGGGCTGACAGAAACACAGGCTCAAATAACAGAAATATCCACTGAAATGATTGTAATCCAGTAAACAATCCTACAGAATCGTGTGGCTTTAGATTTTACCCTAGTTGAGAAAGGGGGAACCTGTGCTATTATTGACATAGAATGTTGCACTATATCCCTAATGAGTGTGTACTAACATTACATCCCTCTCTGAGCACACTGCCAAGGAGATTCACAGCATCAAGAAAGTAGGGCAGGATTTACACGGGTTCACGGGTTGTAATGGTGGCCTTCGAAGGCTTGTTCGGTAACATGTGGGCATGATGTTGTATTATGGCTTAATAGTTGTACATATCATTGTTATAATTACTGTTGCATGCTGTTTTTACCCACTTATAAGTCAATGCTGTACTTGGTTGATTTCTCTGTAAAAAAATTACTGCTTTGTTGATCATGACAAAGAGGGAATGATAAAATATGTAAAAGGGTTAACACTTCATTAAACAATAGTAGTCTGTTTTTCTGAAAGAAACTGCTGATGATCAACAGTTGTGCTAACCCATGCTGAGCCATATTTCTTCTAGAGGATAGCTAGCTAGGGTTTCAGGATGCTTATCTCCTGTGCACTCATGTATAGAGATAGGACAGTTTCAGTCTGTTCTGTGTGTGTAAGCCATTATGATGATTTTGTAATTTATCTTTAAGGGCTGTCATGTAGTAAATAACTTTGGCTCCAGCCTGTCTTGTGTGGGGGGTATCTGAACGGATGTATTGTGGTGTAAGGGGTATTGCTGGTCAGTTAGTGGATTGGGCGGGAATAGTCATAGACTGTTCCTGTTTGAGCGACTAACTGAGTAAGCCCCGGGTGTCTGGAATAAAGAGTTTGTACTTGTACGGTCTCTGAGTTACTTTATCCAGATTCGACTTCCACAGAATGGGAGTGGTTTTAAAGGGCTGGGCTGCTGGAAGCACATTACCAGACCTGGGTCTGACAGAGGCATAACTGGTTTTTCTGGGCACATTCAGTCTCACTCCAACTATTCCCTACCTTCCTTTGTAGAGGTATGTAATGTCTAAAGGACCAGTGTTTGAGTAAATGAGACTCAGCAAACTTTTTCCTGACTGAGTCACTGGAATCTCTGAGTCAGATGGGTTCTCTCCAGTGATGCTCTCAATCCTTGGGCTGGTTCATTTGTTGCTGTTCCCTCGTCTTCAGTCATGGTTTGTTTCCAGTTGGGGTTTTTCTTCCAATAAATCTCTCACCGCAGGTCTGACTTTAACATGAAAGATACTGAAGCACATTAACAATAAAAAGGAGAACCAAATATTTCTGCTTTATGTTTCTAAGAACAAAACTCACTTAAATTTAAACGTTGAAGGCAAATATAATGCTCTCAGTGAACAATCTTTTATTGCCCCTCACATGTCACAAAACGATATGGGATAAGAAGGAGCCATCATTCATTTATGGTAAGACATAAGACACAGGAACAAAAGTAGGTGATTCGATCCATCTGGTCTGACCCACCACTCAACCATGGCTGATTTTTATTCCAACACCATAACCCTGCCTTCCTCCTGTAACCCTGATGCTACTTTGCAATCATGAATATATCAATCTCCATCATAAATGTACCTAAATGGCAGCCTCAACCGACTTCTGTGGCAATAAATTCTAGAGATCAGATATCTTTGGAAAAAAAATTTTCTCATCTCAGTTTTAAAAGGAAAAATCTTTGTTCTGAGACTGTGCTGTCAGATCACAGACTCTCCATCTAATGGAAACATCCTTTCCATGTCCACTGTATCCAGGCTTTTCAGCATTCAGTAGGTTTACTTAACCATACATGCCCCCACCACCCCAACCGTCTCTCTGAACTCCATTGAGTACAGTTCCAGAACCAGCAAATGTATGTTTATGTATGTTCCTCGTACATAAAGCCAATCATTCCTGAGATTATCCTTGTAAACCTCGTTAGCAACACCTGTACTGAACACACTTTCAGGAATAACAGACAAATTGGTACCAGGATAATTCACAGGGAAAAGTTGTGCTTTCTTTACTGTTCTACTATCACAGAACGAGCCATTTCCATTTCCAGGTTAAAACAGGCCCATTTCAGGAAATTTAACCCATTCCAGGGTGAATGTAATGAAAAGAAAATGGAATTACCAGAAATGCTTAGCATGTTAAAGAACAGCTTTGGGAAGAGAACAACTTTACAATTCAGGTTAATTACGTTTCATCAGAATGACTTCAAACATTTTCAGTTTTTAATGCAGATCTCCAGCAGATTCTGCTTGTTTTCCACTGAGTGACAGGCAGGTGACAGTGAGGGGGAGATTTCCAAACAGAGTTTGAACAGCAAACTCACGGGTCTATTTCTACTGTTGTAAACACGGAACAGCCCATTTACTCATAGTCTCTCCCTGTGAGGATGGAATGGGAACTCATCCTCTCCTCAGATTATCAGTCATGCTTCCAAAGGGACTCCAGAAACAAACAACTGATCCCAGACCAGAAATACTCGCTCAACACCACATAAACCCTAGAACCACGATCCCCAGGTCCATTTGACCTAGATCAAAAACTGTGCTGAATCTGCCACTCACCCACCCTGAGAGTCTCACACATCGTCCCCACATCTCAGACTGGGTGGTGCAATCCAGGAATTCCCCACAAGCAATGTCCAGCTGCTTGAAATTTGTGCTTCATTTCACAAGGAGGAACATCCAGCCCCATCTGTAAAAGCACTAACCAAATTCAAAGCCAAAACACCAACAGTTCCATATGCCTGGAATGCCGATCACAGGATTATAGCCCAAGCACAACTCTCCCACTACTCTTTGCTGCTAGTAAAATGCTGCAGTGTGTCAGCCAGTCACTGTTCAGAAACTTGCACCTTCACACCAGTGCACATCAGAACTGGTACCCAATGACCCTCTGGCATTCCAGCTAACAAAAACTGATTCCAGAAGTACTCAGCAAGGTCAAAGGTGCAAAAGAATACTTTACAATGAAGACAAGAGTTAGAAGAAAGTTTGCTGATATATAACATTGAGGCAGTGGGATACAGGGTGGACTGAGATTGAACTAGATGGTTGATGTATACCACTGAAGCATGTGGGGGGAGGGGCGGGTTGGGTTAGGAGACTGGACAGAGGTTGAACAAGATGCACAGGGAATGAGCAGATGAAACCAGGTGGGCGAAGGGATCAAGGACAATCGCTGATGGTCCTCCAGCAATACACAGATACTGAATTAATAGTACATACTACTGTATAAAAGATTCTAAAATGACAAAGTTAGAACAAACAACAAGAACCTTGCCATATATACTTTGATCCTCACACAATTTTTAATCAACACACCATAGAATGTTTCCCATCTGGACACTTCATGCTTTGTATGGTAACTACTCTACCCATAACTGTGCGGAACTGCAGAGACCTTTGGATACAGATCAGCACATCACAGAAACCATTCTCCGCCCTAGACTCCCCAGTCCCTCGGTAAAGCAGGGAGAGAAATCAAAGATCCCCACAACCTGGGATGTTCTCCTTTCTCACCCATCCCACTCCAGGAGAAGACACAACAGTCATTAGGCTCAAGGACACATGCAAGGAGCCTCATGAAGCGAGGCAAGTTGGGGGAAGCTAATGGGACTCAGTAACATCAGATTTCCCCAACACAACACAGAGGAAGCATCACCACCCATCCGGGGACTGTGTACACACACCACGTGATCTTGCATCACAAAGCTGAGGGACGGGGCAAATCTGCGGTAAACAGCCTCACGTGATGCTCGGCTCCCAAACGCAGGAGGCAAGAACCTTTTCCCGATCCCGCAGATGATCCGCTTTAGCACTGATCTGAAAGGAAAACACCACCCACCCGGAGACAGTAAGCATGCATGAAATGATTGTTAATCTGCAGTTAAATGGGAGGGGCAAACATGATCACGTGACTGGTGGGGTCTCAGTGAATGGATGGTCATAACAGGTATGGCCGGCCAAAGGCCTGTTTCTACGCTGTGTGATCCACCACTCCAGCTGTGTTGCCTTAAGGCATTTGTTTAGCTTTATTACATTTTTGCTTTAGTAATTCATTTGTAATTATTTTCTAGTTAAAGCTACAGTTGTTGAAAGCAAATTCGTTGTCTGTGATGTAACGCGGCATGCAATGACGTCACACCCGGTTTCGCCGCATCTTGTGGGTAAATACCAGTTTGGAGAAACAGGAAGGAGGGCGCTTGTGTGTGCAGGATCAGCGTGAGAGAAGTTTTCATTCTACGCACTAAGAAACATCATAGAAGTAACACCGTACGTTCATAAGATAATCGATATGTTGAAGTAAAAATGATAACGCTGATTCTGTTAAAAATAATGATGGTTGATAAAGTTTATTTTCTTGTCCTATTGAAAGCGTTACTGGATAGTTTGTGTGAAGTGTATTTAAAGCCAGTTGATGGTGTAGGTAGATTCTCACTGCATGTTGTACTTTAATGTAATGTAGTTCGTTGTAGTTCTACTTTTACAAGTATTTATGATGTAAATGTGATGCCAAGAAACAAATACTGTATATGTTTTGTATTGTTTTATCAACAGTTTTCACCATACATTAATGTGGAAGAGTGAACAGTAAACGGTTAATCTTACTGAGATCATGCCCTCATTGACTATGGATTACCTCGGTGTTTAGTTCAGAGTTCCTACACCTGTACGAGAACACTACACCGGCCATGCTAAGTTAACAATGGTGGCACCACAAGACATTGATTTCAAAACTCCACACCCCTCTCCAACCTGAAGTAAACCTGACTGCACCCCTTTGTCACCACTGTGAATATCTGTTTCTGTCAAGCTCACATACAAATTGGTCACTTCTGCTAAACAACTGGCAATTGATGAAGTTACTGTGTCTTCTTCCATTAATGTTGCTTCCTTACAGTAAAACTAACCCTCTCAGAATCAGAGATTAAATCTGGCCCCAAACACTGTGCTTTCATTCCTGCACATTGTAACTGGAACCATCTCACTGAGGGTCTGATGGAGACACAACCCCTGCCCTCTGCGCATGTGATCACATTTCCCCTGCTTCTGACATTTCAGATACACTCAGAATGGTTTTCTGATTCAGTCTGAAGGTTATGGTACATTCAGCTCGTCATCAGACCTGACAAACCATGTCTTCCCACAGCTGGTTCCACCTGTTGGTGTGTCCTCTTTCCTCCCCCTCCACACAAACTCCTCACTTGAGACTACTGTCTATACCTGTGACACAGGAAATCACATCACTGTCACTCTCCTGATACCGTGTCTGACCTACTCATCTCCGGGTATCCTCCCTCCACAAGTCTCTTCCTCAGTTACCATATGTGAGATTATATAAAAACAATTAAAACGATCTATCAGACAGCTCCTGTACCCCTCCACCTCTGACCATGCTTCACTGCTTAAAACTCTCCCTCCTCAGCCCCTTCCTCTCTCCCTTTCCCCTTGCAAACTCCAGATATGCCAGCCGATCCAAATTCACTGTGTGGACATTTATATCTCACAGAAGGCTGAACGAACCCGTGTCCTTCTCTGATACATTGACACCCAATTCCTTCCCAATCTGCACTAACTGCCCATGACGGTGACAGCTCTTCCCAGACTCTGGGGTTTTGTAACAAACACAATGTTAACATCAAGATTAGACAGTATCTCATATGAAGAGAGAATAGCTGCTCACTGAAAGAGTGTCCGATACAACGGAGCGGATCCTCCCTTGTTTACAACTTCATTTGACCCAGGTCACGGAACGCCCAATCATCCCACTTTCTCACAACAGCGTTTCCACCCTCCCCCGACTACACCCTTCCCTCCACACCCACAGTCCACCCATAACCTCTACGCACACACAGAAGCTCCCCTTCACCCCAAACCCCTCCCAGCCTGGGAACCACACTAACTGATCCCACAGCCCGGCTCGGACGAAAAGCTAAAACCGGTGCTGCGGGACCGGAGAGTCCGGAGCCTCCAGCCGTCCGGCCCTTTCCCACTGCAGCCGGCTCCCGATCTACACAATCCCGGGATCAGCCGCTTACTCACCGCAGCCTCAATCGAAGAACCGCCGAACCGCCGGCGCGTTTAACGGGAAGTTCACGGTAGCACCACCTGTAACCGGAGGGTCTGCGCATCGCCGGATTCGCCGCCGGGGTCGGAGCTCCATGCAGCGCCGCCAGTGGCCGGAGGCAGGAGGGACAACGGAGAGGTAAATCACAAACACGACCAAGTCTGCAGATAGTGGAAACCCAGACTAACACAAACAAAATTCTGGAGGAACTCAGCAGGCCAGGCAGCATCTATCGAAAAGAGTCACATTGTCAGGGTGGCTGATGAGTTCACCAGGAGACAAAGACTGCAGCGACGAGAGGTGTGTGGACCGCGCTGGCAATTCTGGTGTTGTGACCCGAATCGAGACAAACACCACGCTGCCCACTCCTCCGACAACACTGCACAGCACAACACAGGATTCAGTGATGAAACCCGTGATTAATGTTGTTGTCCCATTGAAATCATAGGGAACGTCCCGAGGTGTTTTAAATACGAATGCGCCTCACAGGTGACGTCACACATGGACTCCCACACCGGGATCTGCCCTCACATGCGCGATGTCTTACGTCACCCACGTGCTGGTGAGCTCGAGCTTTGTCGGTTAAATGGCTGGACTAATAATCACGTGACCAGACCCTCCCCCCCCACCAACGCTGCCAACAGAGGATTCAGGAGATTCGCTATTCTCATTGGTGCAAAGCGATGTCAATCACTGGTTACAACCAGTCGGGGAATCGGACAAGACGAGTGGGCATTACCCACACTTGACCGTCTCCCCATCAGAGCGGAACAAGTCTCGAAGTAAATATCCCGCTTCATGATTTATTTCCATTTCCCTCCGAGGGAATTTGGGGGTGTTTGTGAAGCATCTCCTGTGGCTGGAGTCTGATGGATCGCTGAGAAGTAGGAGGAGATCACTCGGCCCATTAGTTTCATACCGGTTCCCCAGGGTGAAGGAAGGATGAAGATGGTGTGACAGAAGGCGGACAGGATGTTTGTCCCGGTGGGGACAGGAGGGGCTGATCTGTGAAAACGTCTGAGCCCATGGTGGTGGCGAGCAGAGGGATTCACCACACTGGGGGGCAAACACTGGCAGACTGTTGACTTGCAAATTGAGCCAATAATCTGGGCAAAGTGACAATTATTTGGGCTTTGTTGAGATTGTACCTGGAATATGGTGTAAAATCCCACTCCCCATACTAACACGGGTTATATAGACCAAAGAACAAACTGCTGGAGGAACTCAGTGGGTCGGGCATCATCTGTGGAGGGAAATGGACCGTCAACATTTCGGGCCGAGACCCTCCCTCTGGACTGAGAGTGGACGGGAAATAGTCAGAGAAAAGAAGTGAGGGGTGGGGGTGGGGCAAGAGCTGGGGAGTGAGAGGTGGATCCAGGTGAGGGGGGAAGTGGGAAGGTGGAAATAATGTCAGGGGGAGGTGAGTGGTTGGGGCAACATGGGGCTGCAGAAGATGGAAATTAATTCCATAGAGGATTACCAAAGAGGTTAGGGAGTATTTGTTATAGAGAGTGCAATGAAGATTCACCAGACTGATCCCTGGAGTGCTGGGACCATCATATGAAGAAAGATCTAATCTGATGACCCTTCCATTTAGAGAATCGAGGACTGAGAGGTGAACACATTGAAATGCACAACATCATTACCAGTTGAACCAGGGATCCCAGTCTCTGAAAAAGAGGGTGGACTGCCTTGGACTGAGATGAGGGTAAATGTCTCCACTCCGAAGGTGGTGAATGTTTGTAAATCCCCACCAGAGAGGGCAGTGAAGACTCGGTGATCATCCTCACATAAAATAGAGGCTGACAGATATGTGGAGAACAAAGGGATCGAGGAAATGAGGATCGGGCAGAAACACGTGACTGAGATGGGAGAGCAGCTGCAATTTTGTTGATGTTAGAGGGGCTGAATGGCCACAGATAGAAAAGATCAGAGAGATCGAATTGACCTGTGAGGTAATCTCAATACGCAGAGGTAATGAGTACCTGGAATGAGCTGTTCGGTGATTGCATCATTGGTTATCTACCTCAGGTTCAGTATCCTCACTGGAATTTGGCTGGGTTGATTGTCAGGTCATATTCACTCAGTCGGGCGAAGAGTTGACAGATGCTCCTGACCACTACTGCTGGCTATGAGGATGTCGTCCAAAGAGATTAAAGCAAAGTCCAGGTCACGTCCCACCGGGTCCATTAACCACTGAAATGTCTGTGCGGCATTCTTCAGGCAGAACGGCATGCGGAGGAACTCGAAAAGGCCGAACGGAGTGATGAGTGCCGTTTTGGGGACGCCATCCAGGTGCATCGGGATTTGATGGTATCCTCGGACGAGGTCTACCTTGGAGAAGATCTGTGCGCCATGCAGGTTTGCTGCAAAGTCCTGAATGTGCAGCACAGGGTAGCGGTCCGGTGTTGTAGCCTCATTCAGTCTGTGGTAGTTGCCACATGGTCTCCAGCCCCCTGTTGCTTTGGGCACCATGTGCAGGGGGGAGGCTCATGGGCTGTTGGACCGCCGGATGATCCCCAATTCCTCCATCCTCTGGAACTCCTCCTTCGTCAGTCGGAGCTTGTCCGGGGGAAGCCTTCGAGCACGGGCGTGGAGGGGTGGTCCCTGTGTCGGGATGTGGTGCTGTACGCCGTGTCGGGGCATGGCCGCCGTGAACTGCGGTGCCAGAACTGATGGGAAATCCACCGGGACTCTGGTGAAGTCGTTGTCGGACAGCGTGATGGAGTCTAGTTGTGGGGCCGGCAACTGGGCTTCACCCAGGGAGAACGTTTGAAAGGTCTCGGCGTGGACCAGTCTCTTCCTGGGCAGGTCGACCAGCAGGCTGTGAGCCCGCAAAAAATCCGCACCCAGAAGCGTTTGGGCTACCGCGGCCACTGTGAAGTCCCACTTGAACCGGCTGGAGCCGAACTGTATCCGCACCGTACAGGTGCCATAGGTCCTTACTGTGCTGCCGTTCGCGGCCCTCAGGGTGGGACCCGGTTCTCTGTTGCGGGTGTCGTAACTCATCGGAGGTAAGACGCTGATCTCAGCTCCGGTGTCGACCAAAAAACGGCGTCCCGACTGCTTGTCCCAGACATACAGGAGGCTATCCCGATGGCCAGCTGCCGTAGCCATCAGCGGCGGCTGGCCCTGGCGTTTCCCGGGAACTTGCAGGGCGGGTTACAGCGCCCCACCGCTGGTGGTAGAAGCACCAGTGTTTGTTGGTCTCCTCACCCTTGCCTCTGGGGTTAGCGGGCTCTGCGGCTGGGCCTGGTCTGGTTTGCTGCTGGGAGTGTGGCCTGGAGATCTGTGCGACGGATGCCCCTCTCTCCTTCTTGGCTTTCCACAGCGCGTCCGCCCAGGCTGCCACCTTCCGGGGGTCGCTGAAACCCGCGTCGGACAGCAGCAGGCATATGTCCTCGGGCAGCTGTTCCAGGAATGCCTGCTCAAACATGAGGCAGGGCTTGTGACCTCTGGCCAGGGACAGCATCTCGTTCATCAAAGCTGACAGTGGCCTGTTCCCCAAACCATCCAGGTGCAGTAAGTGGGCAGATCGCTCACGCCGTGAGAGTCCGAAAGTCCTTATGAGCAAGGGTTTAAATTCTGTATATTTGCCGTCCGCGGGGGGCGATTTTATGAACTCCTCAACCTGGGCGGCTGTGTCCTGGTCGAGGGAGGTCACCACATAGTAGTAACGTGTGGCATCTGAGGTTATCTGCCGAATATGGAATTGGGCTTCTGCTCGCTGGAACCACAGGTGAGGTCGCAGCGTCGAGAAGCTTGGCAGTTTTAATGAAACTGCATGAGCAGCTGCGGCGTCGTTCATCTCCTGTCCAAATATCGTTTGGGCCATCGGGGTCACCAATTGTAGCGGTGTGCTACACAGTGCTGGAATAATGACGTGGAGTCGGTGAGCTGCAGTTGCAAAAGAGGTTTATTCAAACTTTGCGGCCTTGCTTTAAAGCCTTCCTGACCCTGCCCTTCTCGGGCGGGAATGCATATTCACAGTCCCGTCCCACACGCGGGCTTTTCCCTTTGCTGGTGAAGCAGGCTTGGAGCCCTTTTTGGGACTGGCCTCAATGCCGACGCGCGCCGGTTTGAGTGCGCTGGAAAGTGGGTCGCCACAGTATGTTATTTTCTTTGTAACTGGGGGGAGGAATTAAGGAAAGCTTTTTAAAACCACTGTTATAAAATAGGCAGCTCGCAGAGTCTCTCTTTTTTTTACTCTATGGGGATGCATTTTGGCTTTTATTCTGAATTTAGGGCTTTTTGGGGTGGTGGAAGGATTGGGGTTAGTTTTAATTTATAGGATTAACTGTAAAATTAATTTTAGTTTTCTTTTTTGTATTTTTTCCCATTACAGAGTTCCAGAGCATGCATGTTTTGTATATGGCTATACTTATCACCGCCAGTTTTGATTAGCCCGTGCTGGTATGCTTGCATTTATGTGTTGAATAAAATTTAAAAAAATATGGTAACTAAACAGATAAACGTTATAAGTTGGAACGTACAAGATAGGAATCACGCTATTAAGCCAAAAACGACTTTTAGAATCATTAATCGATTCCAACCCGTTATAATTTTTGCTCAAGAAACGCATATCAGAACGGGCTATCAGAATAGATTTTGTAAAATGTGGAAGGGCCTACAATTTCATGCAGTTTGTCAAAATAAAACAAAGGGAGTATCTACTTCTATTAAATCTAATATTTTATTTATCCAAGTAGACATTGTGTCAGATATTAATGGTAGATTTTTAATTGTTAAAGGAACAATTTGTGATAGAAATATTGTTCTGGTCAACCTATATGGACTTAATGTAGATAATCCTTTTTAAAAAAATGTATTTGCTTTATTGCCGGATTTAAATGAATACATGATGTTAATAGGTGGTAATCTCAACTGCTGTTTAAATCCTTTGATTGACAAGAGGTCAACCAATCAGTGGCTTCCGAGTTGTTTTGCATCATTTAACTCTTTTTAAATTGATTGTACCCTGGTAGAAATTTGGAGACATTTACATCCTAATGATAGAGATTATTCATTTTTTTTTCACATGTTCACAAAAAATATTCGAGAAACAATTACTTTATAGCTGATCCCTGATTTTTGTCCAAAGTCCAGAAATGATGCCATATGATGCTATAGCTCTCTCAGATCATGCCCCTTTAAGATTAGCTTTTGAAATGAATGATGTAATTATTGCAAATTTGCCTTGGCGTTTTCCAGAAAATTTATTCCAAAGTCCAGACTTTGTCAAATTTATTGAGACTCAGATAAAGATTTTTTCTTTTTAATAATATAGGAGATGTGTTGAAATTGATTATATGGGATACATGTAAAGCATATTAGCGCGGTCAGATTATCCCCTATTCAGCTAAGCTTAAGAAACAGACAAAAACAGAGTTAGATAAGATTTCCAAACAAATTAAAGACTTAGCTAATTTTTTATGCAATCTCTCCGAACATCAATTTATTTGAACAAAGAATGGAATTCCAGTCACAATAAAATTTATTATTAACTTATCCTATTGAAAGAAATTTGCTTAAATTGAAAAGTCAATTTTATGTGTTTGAAGATAAAAATAATAAGCTATTAGTTTCTCAATTAAAAGTAGCTCGAGCTAAAAGACAAATTTTAAAAATTCGTGAGGGAGATGGTAGTTTAGCATGTAATTATGAAGATATTAATAAAAGTCTTGAAAAAATTATATTGAACTTTATAAATCTCAGTTTCCAGTTGATTCTTCTAAAATGAATGCCTTTTTACAAAAGATCGATTTCCCTCGAATTTCTGTTGAAGATCAACAAACTCTTGATGTTCCTATTACTGGATGTGAAATTCAGAAAGTTATTTTTTCTGGTAAAAATATTCTGGTAAAGCTCCTGGACTGGATGGTTATAAAAAAATTGAAAAATTGCTCTCTTCATATATGGTGGAAATGCTTAAAGGTTCTTTTTTGATAGAAGAGTTACCTCCCACATCTTATGAAGCTTTTATTTCTTTAATTCTTAAGAAAGATAAAGACCCCACTGACTGTGCTTCATGCCTATTTCATTATTGAATGTGGATGCTAAAATTCTTTCAAAAATAATGGTGAATCGGCTGGAGAATTACCTAGCTAAAATTCTCTCTCAAAACCAAACTAGTTTTTTAAAGAGCCATTATTCCTTCTCTACTTTTCAGAGACCGTTAAATGTTTATATATTCATCCTTTAAGACTCCCCAGTGTGTTGACTCTTGCTGCTGAGAAGGCATTTGACAGAGTTGAATGGAATACTTATTTAGCGTTTTAGAGAAATTTGGCTTTGGTATTAATTTTAATAAGTGGATTAGAATGATATATAAAAGCCCTATTGCTACTGTTATTACTAATAGTTGCAGATTTCCTTTTGCTTTGGCTTTCATGGGGTACGAGACAAGGATGTCCGTTAAGTCTTTTGTTATTTAATTTGGTGCTGGAACCCTTGGCTATTGCACTTCGTGAAGCTAAAGATATTCAAGAAATTCTCATAAATGGGACTGTTCATAAAATCTCCCTTTATGCTGATGATCTCTTAGTTTATATTTAAAATCCTGAAGAATCTATTCCTAGTTTATTGAAACTATTAAAGGATTTTGGATAGATTTCAAGATATAAACTAAACCTTTATAAAAGTGAATTATTTCTACTAAATGATTCTGCTTCTATATATGACATTCCTTTTAGAGTTTGTCAGGAGGGGCCGGTTGTGGTAGGACTCAAATGCAGACCAATGAATGTTCTTTTACCAGGATTTTATTAGCGGCCACAGGGGCAACAGTCTTTCAACATCAGGAGGCAAGTACGAAGCCGGAATGGCAGGTGGAGGACTTACCCAGGAAAGGCTGTTCGGCGAGGGCAGACGATTACGGGAGCTTTAGGCAAGAATCAGGTTCCAAACAGGCAGAATCCGGAAACAGAGAGTTCAACAATTTCCGTTGTCAGTAGTCACTATAGCAGGCTGGAACGACTCAGTTCAGGACTGGGACGAACAGGCAGAGAGTGTGAGTCGAGGCAGGGTTTAAATGGACCGGGTAATGAGCGAGAACAGGAACAGGTGGGTGCTATTGAGGAGATAAGTGGGTAATTGACAAGAGTCCAATTAGGGAAGGGGCTGGTTCAAAGCCCACATGGTCAGGTGAACGAAGGTAGAATTTAAGGGCTGTCGTGGTCCAGAGCCCCTTTGACCCAGTGTTCAGGCCGGATCCTTAACAGTACCCCCCTCCCCACAGGCATCTCCAAACGCCCTTCTTGCTGGTAGGGGATGGCTTCTATGAAAGTCCCTGATGAGAGAGGGATCCAGGATATCCCGAGCGGGAACCCAGCACCTTCCCTAGGGGCCATAGCCCTCCCAATCCGCGAGATATTGCAGTCCACGGCCCCTGCGTCGAACGTCCAGTAATCGCGCACAGTGAAGGCCTCCGAGCCAGCGATGAGACGAGGAGGGGGAGGGGGTGACAGACGAAGGGCTTACTCCTTGACACATGGAGGGTAGGGGGAATCCTGCGAAGGGTAGGGGGTAGATCTAGACGCACCGCCGAAGGACTGATTACCTTGGTGATGGGGAAATATCCAATGTATCATGGCGCCAGCTTGCGGGAGTCCACCTTTAAGGGGATATCCCGCGAGGATAACCACACCTTCTGACCCTGGCGGTAACGGGGGGCCTCGATGCGGTGACGGTCTGCTTGCTGCTTCATTCTGGCTGTAGACTGAAGCAGTGCCTCTCGGGCTCGCCTCCATGTCCGCGAACACCTCTGGACAAACGCTTCGGCTGAGGGAACGCCCACTTCCTCCTCCTGAGGAGCGAATAAGGGGGTTGATAGCCAAGACAGCACTGGAACGGTGACAGACCTGATGATGAAGTAGAAGGCATTGAATTGATGGTGTACTCGACCCAGGGAAGTTGCCGACTCCAAGAGGAAGACTCCCGAGAAGTCACACAATGGAGCATCACCTCCGTCTGCTGATTAGCCCGCTCTGTCTGGTCATTTCTCTGTGGATGAAACCCAGATGAGAGGTTAACCCTGATCGAGTAGTTTGCAAAAGGCTCTCCAAAAGTGGGAGGTAAATTGTGAACCTCTGTCAGACACCACTTCAACGGGAAGACCGTGAATATGGAAAACATGCTGAATCACCAGGTCGGCAGTCTCCTTGGCCGAGGGCAGCCTGGGAAGGGGCACTAAGTGGACCGATTTGGAAAAACGATCCACTATGGTAAGAATGGTGGTGTTACCGTCAGACGAGGGTGGGGGGGGGGGGGGGAAGAAGAGAGACCGGTGACAAAGTCCAGTGCAATGTGTGACCAAGGCCTTCTGGGAACAGGTAGAGGTTGCAGAAGACCAGCAGGTGGTTGGCTGGAAGTCTTGTTCTGGGCACACACTGGGCAGGCAGAAATGAAGCTCTTGACATCCTTCCTCAGGGATGACCACCAAAATCTTTGTCTGATGAAGGCCGTCTTGCGTCCGATGCCAGGGTGACATGCCAGTCTGGAGGTGTCCCCCCACTGCAGAACCTGGGAGCGGACAGACTGGGGGACATACAATAGGTTAGCGGGACACGCATCAGGAACCGACTCACCCTGTTGGGCCGATCGGACCACAGATTCAATCTCCCACTGTACTGCGGCGACCAGGCATTGCTTGGGGAGAACGGTCGTAATCTCGGGTGCATCGTCGGTTGTGGGAAACTGCCTGGAAAGCGCGTCAGGCTTGCCGTACTTAGAGCCAGGGCAGTAGGTCAGGATGAACCTGAAACAGGCAAAAAAGAGGGACCACCGAGCCTGGCGGGAATTGAGGCGATTGGCGGAACGGATATATTCCAGGTTCTTGTGATCCGTCCATACTAGAAAAGGGGTAGTCGTTCTCTCACGTCAACGCCGCCATTCCTCAAGAGCAAGTTTAACCGCCAACAACTCTCGATCGCCGATGTCATAGTTGCGTTTATTGAACTTAAGAAAGAAGTGTTTGTGTCCTGCTTGTGGCTCCTCTCCCAGCACCCTTGCCCCCACCTTGTGACAGAGACTTATTAACTTTCAGCCTTTTCAGCTGAAACAGGTCCTCACTTTTAGTTCTCTGAGTCACTTTATTTTTTCTCTACATTTACCAGCAAATTGTTAACATCTTTGCAGGTGAACACTTTAGCAAAATAAGAGTTCAGAATCCTTGCTATGTCCTCCTCGGTATAATGTAGCACCCCACTGTTATTCAAAATACACTTAACTTCCCATTTTACCTCAACAAATCGATGTCATTGTTCCTCAACTGACTCAACATCAAGCAGTTTCTTCCAGTTTGCCTTCTGAGGACTTTGCCACAACTGCATAAACTTTGCCTTTTGAAATTCTATTTAATTGCTTTGATTTTTACTGATATACTCCCCCAAGGTACTAAGAGACTAAGAATGTTATGATCACTTCTTCCTGAAGGCTAAAGTACTTCCTTACTCAAAATTGACCCTTGAATGTTACAGAATATCTCCGATCTAGAGAGGCCTCCCCTCTTGTTGGTGTATTAGAATACTAGGTCAAAAAAAAATAATCCAGTGTATTATGGCAGTACAAGTTGAAACAGTACCAAAATGCAAAATAAAGTATAAAAGCTGCAGAGGAAGGTAAATCATGAGGTGCAAAGTCATTAGTTGGCAGATTATGTCGCCAAATTTCTACATATAGTGCTAATCTTGTAGTGTGATAAATGTTGTCATTAAGCCCGTGGTATGTACTTTCAGGGTTATTTCTTTATCAGTCCTCAGTCTTTGCAACTTTCTTTCCCTTAAGGGAGATGAGAGCATAGATTTGAATATCTTTCTGACAGCGGGTGGCAGATACTTGACAAAGGGGTAAATGTTGACTGTGTGTATTTCGGGATATGGAGTTGGGGTTCTCATGAAATCTTGTCTAATATTGAATGGAGAAGTGCACTTGCACAGTAGAGTGGGGACTCCTTCTCCTAATTTTAATGTCGCTATGTCTGTACGTCCCTGGGTGTAATGACCAGTGCTGTACACAGCACTTCATATGTGGTGCATCTTATGCTTCTATATTTCCAGCAGAGCCACCTGCTCTGGCATTCAGTACCTTCACCCACCAAAGGCAAGTCTCTACCGGTCTATTAACTGACCCATCGAACTAAGCCCCTATTTTTGGAAATCTGTCCTCGTGCTCTCAAGGGTCCCCTTGCCCTTCTGTGTTTCTTCACATTCCATCATCTGTTCTGTATTCCCTGGCCTTGCTTAGACTCTCCACCTGCATCATCTCACTTCTGCATGGACGTGAAACCTCCAGATTTAAATGGAAAAGTTTCATATTATTCAGCCACCTATGACTTTCACAATTTTTTTGAGTCTCAAACATCACTCCATAGAACCACAGAACAATATAGCACATAAACAGGCCTTTTGGCCCTTCTTGGCTGTGCTGAAACATTTACTGCCTAGTCCCACTGACCGGCATCTGGCCCATATCCCTCCATACATCTCTCATCCACGTACCTGTCCAAATTTTTCTTAAATGTTAAAAGTGAGCCCACATTTACTACGTCATCTGGCAGCTCATTCCACACTTCCACAACTCTCTGTGTGAAGAAGCCCCCCACCAAATGTTCCCTTTAAAATTTTCCCCCTTCACCCTTAATCCATGTTGTCTGCTTTTTTTCTCCCTTAGCCTCAGTGGAAAAAGCCTGCTTGCATTCACTCTATCTATATCCATCATAATTTTATATACCTCTATCAAGTCTCCCCTCATTCTTCTACGCTCCAGGGAACAAAGTCCTAACCTATTCAACCTTTCTCTGTAACTCAGTTTCTCAAGTCCCGGTAACATCCTTGTAAACTTTCTAAGCAATCTTTCAACCCTATTAATATCCTTCCTGTAATTCAGTGACCAAAACTGCACACAAATTTGGCCTCACCAATGCCTTGTACAAACTCACCATAACATTCCAATTCTAACACAATTGTACACATTGCCCCGCCTGGGGCCTTGTCTCACCTGCAGACTTGCTTCGCCTCGCATTGCCTGGAGCCTTGCCTCACCTGGAGCATTGCTTTGCCTGGGGCCTTGCCTTGCCTTGCCTCACCTGGAGCCCTGCTTTGCCTTGCCTGTATCTGGAGCCTCGCCCTGTTTGGAACTGTCTGTCTGTGTCCATGACTTCGCTAGGTAGGTCCGGCCGTTTTGCCGCTATCTAGCGTTGGGAACTGCCTCTGTCCATGTCCACGCCTTCGCTAGGTAGGTCTGGCCTTTGGGAACTGTTCCCAACGGCTACTGTCTCGTTATATCCTGCGTTCTGTGTAATGAGTCCCGGCCCTGCATCCTGCACCCAAGGAGGAGTCCCGGCTCGGTTTTCCATGTTCCTGTCTCTCCCTTGACTCTGTGTTCTGTGTTCATGTTCTCTCTAGACCAGAGCTCTGTGTTCCCATCTTGTCATTCATCTGCTCCGTGTGTGGGACTGGATTCATTCAGTCATATGAGCTCTTACAAGAACAGCCAGTTCACCCGGAAGAGGCGATTCACCTGCTCCGTGTATGGGACGTGATTCATTTAGTTATATGTGCGATTACAACACCAGCCGGTTCACAGGGTTGAGTCCATTCACCTGCTCCGTTGGAGGGAGGGCATTCATTCCGTCACATGAGCTATTACAAGAACAGCCGGTTCACCCGCATGAGGTCATTCACCTCTTCCGTATGTGGGATGGGATTCATTTAGTCATACGAGCTCTTACAACACCAAGCCAGTTCACACCGGGAGAGGGCATTCACGTGTTCCTTGAGTCAGAAGAAATTCATTCAGTCACATGAAGTATTACAACACCAGCCGCTTCACAGGGGGAGAGTCCATTTACCTTCTTCCTATGTGGGACGGGATTCATTCAGTCACATGAGCTCTTACAACATCAGCGAGTTCACGCCGGTGAGCAGATAAACTTGACAAAGTTGTCTCTTTCTCTCAGTATATCTTCACACCTGTTCCGAGTGTGGGAAGATATTCAGTCATCTTACTCACTTTGTGAGACTCCAGTGAGTTTATAATACATAGAGGGCACACTTATAACCATATAACAACTACAGCACGGAAACAGGAAATCTCGGCCCTTCTAGTCCGTGCTGAACGCTTACTCTCACTTTGTCCCACCTACCTGCACTCAGCCCATAACCCTCCATCCCTTTCCTGTCCATAGAGCTATCCAATTTTTTTTTAAATGACAATATCGAATCTGCCTCTAACACTTCTACTGTAAACTCATTCCACACAGCTACTGCTCTCTGAGTAAAGAAGTTTCCCCTTGTGCTACCCCTAAACTTTTGCCCTCTAACTCTCAACTTATGTCCTCTTGTTTGAATCTCCCCTATTCTCAGTGGAAAAACCTATCCACGTCAACTCTATCTGTCCCGCTTATAATTTTAAATACCTCTATTAAGTTCCCCCTTAACCTTCCACGCTCCAAAGAATAAAGACCTAACTTGTTCAACCTTTCTCTGTAATTTAGGTACTGAAACCCATTCAACATTCTAGTAGATCTCCTCTGCACTCTCTCTATCTTGTTGACTTCTTTCCTATAATTCGGACACCAGAGCTGTACACAATATTCCAAATTTGGCCTCACCAATGCCTTGTGCAATTTTAACATTACATCCTAACTTCTATACTCAATACTCTGATTTATAAAGGCCAGCATACCAAAAGCTTTCTTCCTCACCCTATCCACATGAGATTCCACCTATAGGGAACTATGCACCATTATTCCTAGGTCACTGTGTTCTACAGCATTCCCCAATGTCCTACCATTTACCATGTCCTATTTTGATTAGTTTTTACCAAAATGTAGCACCTCACGCTTATCAGCATTAAACTCCATCTGCCATCTTTCAGCCCACTCTTCTAACTGGACTAAATCTCTCTGCATGCTTTGAAAACTTACTTCATTATCCACAACACCACCTATCTTAGTATCATCTGCATGTTACTAATCCAATTTACCACCCCATCATCCAGATCATTAACGTATATGTCAAATAACATTAGACCCAGTACAGATCCCTGAGGCACACCACTAGTCACCGGCCTCCAACCTTACAAACAGTTATCTACCACTACTCTCTGGCATCACCTATCCAGCCACTGTTGAATCTATTTTACTACTTCAGTGTTAATACCTAACAACTGAACCTTCCTAACTAACCTTCCGTGTGGAACCTTGTCAAAGGCCTTACTGAAGTCCATATAGACAACATCCACTGCTTTACCCTTGTTAACTTTCCTAGTAACCTCTTTAAAAAATTCAATAAAATTTGTCAAACATGACCTTCCATGTACAATTCCATGTTGACTGTTCCTAATCAGACCCTGTCTATCCAGATAATTATATATATCATCTCTAAGAATACTTTCCATTAATTTACTCACCACTGACGTCAAACTTACAGGCCAATAATTGACAGATTTATTCTTAAAATCCTTTTTAAACAATGGAACCACACGAACAATATGCCAATCCTCTGGCACCATCCCCATTTCTAATGACATTTGAAATGTTTCTGTCAGAGGCCCTGATATTTCTACACTAACTGCCCTCAAGATCCTAAGGAATATTCTGTCAGGATCCAGGGACATCCACTTCTATATTCTTCAAAAGCGCCAGTACTTCCTCTTCTTTAATCATCAAAGTTTCCATAAGTACCCTACTTGTTTCCCTTATCTTACACAATCCAATATCCTTCTCCTTAGTGAATGCCGAAGAAAATAAATTGTTCAAAATCTCTGCCATCTCTTTCGGCTCCACACATAACTGTCCACTTTGATTTTCTAATGGAACAATTTTATCCCTCACTATTCTTTTGCTATTAATATAACTGTAGAAACTCTTCGAATTTATTTTCAGCTTACTTGCCAAAAAACCTCATATCTTCTTTTAGCTTTTCTAATTTCTTTCTTAAGATTCTTTTTACATTCTTTATATTCCTCGAGCACCTCATTTACTCCATGCTGCCTATATTCATTGTAGATCTCTCTCTTTCTGCAAACCAAGTTTCCAATATCCCTTGAAAACCATGGATCTCTCAAACTTTTAACCTTTCCTAACAGGGACGTAAAGATTCTGTACCCTCAAAATTTTTTTTTTCTTGTGTCAAAAAGAAATTTCCTCAGTCATCCCATCAGCTGAGACACCAACAACTTCACTTCAGGGAGGAAGTTCAAATAAGCACTCTGTGAACATTTTAAACATCATGATGAATGAATCTAGTTGGAAGTGCATGTGAGAATGTTAATGTCAGATTTTGCAGATACTGTGGTTTCTCATCAGTCTCAGGACTGAACCCTGGTCACTAAGCATTGCAGTGGTTTGTTCCACTGATATTAGTCTGAAATTACACGTGTTTAATATTGTGGATCTTTGACAGATCATTTCTATTTCAAATTCTGTGTCTCAGGTGCTTCCTGTCTGTCACACAGCTAAGGTACAGTAGAGAGGCCACTCAGTCCAGCTGGTACCTGTACATGTTCCTTTCCACACCAGAGCTTTCAAATCCATCCCTGCTGTTCACCTCTCAATCACCCTATAATGTTCAGGTTGAAACTGGTGGCCAGTCTGTGGATGAAGAGATTTACCTTGAATTCAGAACATAGAACATAGAATAGTACAGCACATTACAGGCCCTTCAGCCCACAATGTTGTGCCGACCCTCAAACCCTGCCTCCCATATAAACCCCCACCTTAAATTCCTCCATATACCTGGCTAGTAGTCTCTTAAACTTCACTAGTGTATCTGCCTCCACCACTGACTCAGGTAGTGCATTCCACGCACCAACCACTCTCTGAGTAAAAAACCTTCCTCTAATATCCCCCTTGAACTTCCCTTCCCTGACTTTAAAGCCACGTACTGAGTAGTGGTGTCCTGGGGAAGAGGCGCTGGCTGTCCACTTTATCTATTCCTCTTAATATCTTGTACACCTCTATCATGTCTCCTCTCATCCTCTTTCTCTCCAGAGAGTAAAGCCCTAGCTCCCTTAATCTCTGATCATAACGCAGACTCTCTAAACCAGGCAGAATCGGGTAAATCTCCTCTGTACCCTTTCCAATGCTTTCACAACCTTCCTACAGTGAGGCGACCAGAACTGGACATAGTACTCCAAGTGCGGCCTAACTAGAGTTTTATACAGCTGCATCATTACATCGCGACTCTTAAACTCTAACCCTCGACTTATGAAAGCTAACACCCCATAAGCTTTCTTAACTACTCTATCTACCTATGAAGCAACTTTCAGGAATCTGTGGACATTTACCCCCAGATCCCTCTGCTCCTCCAAAGTACCAAAGTATCCTGCCATTTACTTTGTACTCTGCCTTGGAATTTGTTCTTCCAAAGTGTACCACCTCACACTTCTCCGGGTTGAACTCCATCTGCCACTTCTCAGCCCACTTCTGCATCATATCAATGTCTCTCTGCAATCTTTGACAATCCTCTACAACACCACCAAACTTTGTGTCGTCTGCAAACTTGCCAACCCACCCTTCTAACCCCACATCCAGGTCGTTAATAAAAATCACAAAATGTAGAGGTCCCAGAACAGATCCTCGTGGGACACCACTAGTCACAACCCTCCAATCTGAATGTATTCCCTCCACCATGACCCTCTGCCTTCTGCAGGCAAGCCAATTCTAAATCCACCTGGTCAACCTTCCCTGGATCCCATGCCCTCTGACTTTCTGAATAAGCCTACTGTGTGGAACCTTGTCAAATCCATGTAGATCACACCCACTGCACTACCCTCATCTATAAGCTTGGTCACCTCCTCAAAGAACTCTATCAGACTTGTTAGGCATGATCTGCCCTTCACAAAGCCATGCTGACTGTCCCTGATCAGACCATGATTCTCTAAATGCTCATAGATCCTATCTCTGAGAATATTTTCCAATAGCTTTTCCACCACCGACGTAAGAGTCACTGGTCTATAATTACCCGGACTATCCCTACTACCTTTTTTGAACAAGGGGACAACAGTCGCCTCCCTCCAATCCTCCAGTACCATCCAGTGGACAAAGAGGACATAAAGATCCCAGCCAGAGGCTCAGCAATCTCTTCCCTCGCCTCGTGGAGCAGCCTGGGGAATATTCCGTCAGGACCCGGGGACTTATCCGTCCTAATGTATTTTAACAATTCCAACACCTCCTCCCCCTTAATATCAACATGCTCCAGAACATCAGCCTCACTCATATTGTCCTCAGCATCATCAAGTTCCCTTTCATTGGTGAATACCGAAGAGAAGTATTCATTGAGGACCTCGCTCAATGCCACAACCTCAGGGAATAACTTCCTACCTTTATCTCAAATCGGTCCTACCTTCACTCCTGCCATCCTTTTGTTCTTCACATAATTGAAGAATGCCTTGGGGTTTTCCTTTACCCTACCTGCCAAGGCCTTCTTATGCCACCTTCTTGCTCTTCTCAGCCCCTTCTTAAGCTCATTTCTTGCTACTCTATATTCCTCAATAGACTCATCTGATCCTTGCTTCCTAAACCTCATGTCTGCTGCCTTCTTCCACCTGTCTAGAGTTTCCACCTCACTTGTCACCCATGGTTCCTTCATCCTACCATTCTTTATCTTCCTCACCGGGACAAATTTACCCTGAACATCCTGCAAGACATCCTTAAACATCGACCACATGTCCATAGTACATTTTCCTGCAAAAACATCATCCCAATTCACACCCGCAAGTTCTAGCCTTATAGCCTCATAATTTGCCCTTCCCCAATTAAAAATTGTCCTGTCCTCTCTGATTCTATCCTTTTCCATGATAATGTTAAAGGCCAGGGAGCAGTGATCACTGTCCCCCACGAGCTCACCCACTGACAGATCTGTGACCTGACCCGGTTCATTACCTAATAGTGGATCTAGTATGGCATTCCCCCTTGTCGGCCTATCAACATATTACAACAGGAATCCATCCTGGACACACTTAACAAACTCTCCCCCATCTAAACCCTTGGAACTAATCAGGTGCAAATCAACATTAGGGAAGTTAAAGCCACCCATGATAACAACCCTGTTATTTTTGCACCTTTCCAAAATATGTCACCCAATCTGCTCCTTGGAATCTCTACTGCTACCAGGGGTCCTATAGAATACCCCCAATAGAGTAACTGCTCCCTTTCTGTTCCTGACTTCCACCCATACTGACTTAAAAGAGGATCCTGCTACATTACCCACCCTTTCTGCAGCTGTAATAGTATCCCAGACCAGTAATGCCACCCCTCCTCCCCTTTCCCCCCTCTCTATCCCTTTTAAAGCACTGAAATCCAGGAATATTGAGAATCCATTCCTGCCCTGGTGCCAGCCAAGTCTCTGTAATGGTCACTACATCATAATTCCATGTATGTATCCAAGCTCTCAGTTCATCATCTTTGTTCCTGAGCATTGAAGTACACACACTTTAGCCCTTCTAACTTACTAACTTTACACCCTTTATTCTGCTTCTCTTTCCTAAAGCCTCTCTATATGTTAGATCTGGTTTTACTCCATGCACTTCCCATGTACTTCCTGCTCTATCTCTCCTGGTCCCATCCCCCTTGCAAATTATTTTAAACTCTCTCAAACCTCACAATTTCCTCCATGACTTTCTATAAACTGCAGAGGATGAATTTACTGGGGTGTTGTCCTAGATATTCCTCACCCCTCACGGTTCTGGGCCGAGGATGAAGTCATGTGTGGTTAAAATCTGTCTGCCCTGCTCTGTTCAATGTTTTGGGTAATTTTCACTGATTTCTAAGGGCTATTGCAATACAATACTCTCCTCTAAAGAATGACAGTGGAATGGTGGGTAAATATTCGATGGAGCAGGAACAAGAGGAGTCAGCATAAATGAGGGCTTTGAGGCTCCAGATGTGATGCAGGCTAGAGTTTACGAGAAGTAGGAGGAGGGAATCAGACCAGGAGGATGATGCTACAAATGAAATTTCAGCAACATTTGGAAACTGATTGAGTGAAGACAGAGGCAACACGAGTGAATCTGCAGATGCTGGAAATAAATAAAAACACAAAATGCTTGCAGAACTCAGCAGGCCAGACAGCATCTATGGGAGGAATTGTGACGACGTTTCGGGCCGAAAATCCTGATGAAGGGTTTCGGCCCAAAACGTCGTCACTGCCTCCTCCCATAGATGCTGCCTGGCCTGTTGAGTCCTGCCAGCATTTTGTGTTTTTATTGACTGAAGAGAGAGATTTGTGTTTGCAAAATGCTGGAGGAACTCAGTGGGTCAGGCAGCATCTGTGGAGAGGAACTCAGAGCCAATGTAATGTCCGAGATACTTCATCAGCCCCAGACAGTTTATGCTGCCTGACCTGCTGACTTCCTGCAGCGCTTTACATCTGCTGAATCTCATGTGTTTTATATCTGCATTTGTAAGTGAGTTGGACTTCGTCACACGGATTGCCTGTTGACGCTGAATACGCTGTATTTAAGTTGCTGCTGAGTTTTCTACATAAATACATTTATCTGTGGAACTGGTCTTTGCTTCAATGGCACCGTGGATACCCAGAAACCTCTGCGCTTGAAAATCGGGCGCTTAGCAACCAAATGCGCAGGCGTGAGAGTCGCAGATCGTTCCCGGAAACTGCGCATGCGCTCGGTGGACGACATGCTGGGGAGAATCAGCGGCAGGTAGGAGCGGGGCTGCGGGCGGGAGTTTCATCCACTGCACGACTGAGAGACTGTTGTTGCGAGCTCCGGACACACCGTGACCCCGCACCCGGGGACATTCCCGGTCCTTTTGCCCCTCGATCCGTGTCGGGGCCCCGGGGAGCTTTGTGCTGATCGGGGGAGGATGTTTCGTCGTTTCTGTGGCGCATGCGCATCACTGTGTCCGTGATGTTCAGAACCAGGTTTAATATCACTGGCGTGTACCGTGAAATCTGTCGTTTTGCGGCAGAAGTAAAATGTAATAACATTATAAAACAGAATTATTTAAGTATAAAACTGAAAGAAGCTGCAGAGGGTTGTAAATCTCGTCAGTTCCATCTTGGGCATTAACCTACAAAGTACTGTGGACATCTTCAGGGAGCTGTCTCAGAAAGGCAGCGTCCATTATTAAGGACCTCCAGCACCCAGGGCATGTCCTTTTCTCACTGTTACCATCAGGTAGGAGGTACAGAAGCCTGCAGGCAGACACTCAGTGATTCAGGAACAGCTTCTTCCCCTCTGCTATCCGATTCGTAAATGGACATTGAAGCTTTGGACACTATCTCACTTTTTAATATGCAGTATTTCTGTTTATGCACATTTTAAAAAATCTATTCAATATACATAATTGATTTACTTGTTTATTTATTGTTTTATTTTATTTATTATTTTTTCTCTTTGCTAAATTGTGTATTGCATTGAACTGCAGCTGCTAAGTTTACAAATTTCACGTCACATTGCCGGTGATAATAAACCTGATTCTGATATGTAAGTCATGAGGCAGTGTTCATGGGTTCAATGTCCATTCAGAAATCTGATGGCAGAGGGGAACGATCCCTGAATCGTTGAGTGTGTGCCTTCAGGCTTTGCTACCTCCTCCCTGATGGTGGCAATGAGAGGAGGGTATGTTCTGGGTGATGGGTGTCTTTCATGATGGACACCTGCTTTGTGAGGCATCAAACTGTGAAGATGTTCTAGACGCTGTGGAGGCTGGTGCCCATGATGGAGCTGACAGTGTTTACAACTTTCTGCAGCTTCTTTTGGTCCTATGCAGTAGTTCTCCCCACACCCATACCAGACAGTGATTTGGAATGGTCTCCATAGTATATCTGTAGAAAATCGTGAGTGTCTTTGATGACATACCAGATCTCAAACTCCAAATGAACTATTTCTGCTGTTGTGCCTTCTTTGTAGCTACATCAATATGTTGGCCCCAGGATAGATCCTCAGAGATGTTGAAACCACAGAACTTGAAATTACTCACTCTCTCCAATACTGATCCCTCTATGAGGACTGGTTCGTGTTCCCTTATCTTACTCTTCAGTCTGTTGGTCCTACTGACGATGAGTGCAACGTTATTGCTGCCACAGCATTCAACTAGCTGCTGTATCTCGCTCCTGTATGACGTCTCATCACAATTTGAAACTACGGCAACAACTATTGTCATCTGTAAACTTGCTGATGACACGTTTGAGCTGTGCCCAGCTACACAGTCATTGGTGTAGAGAGGGTAGAGCAATCTTAAGGTGTGCCGGTGTTGTCAGCGAGGTGAAGATGTTATTTCCAATCCGCACGGATTGTGGTCTTCAGGTGAGGAAGTTCCAAGATGCAGATCCAGTTCTTGGTAAAAAGGTCCAGGTTTAGCAGCTTTTCAATCAGAACTTTCCGAAGCTCTGAGTTGTGGTGAAGAAACTGCATGCTGACATATCAGTATTTATATTATCCAGGTGATTGAAGGCCGCATGAAGAACCATTGAGATTGCACCTGCCGTAGACCTATTGTGGCGTTAGGCAAATTACAGTGGTTCCGGGTCCTTTCTGAGACAACTGTTGATCCTAACCATGACCAACCCCTCAAAGCAGTTCATCGCCGTAGAGCTACTGGATGATGGTTGTTAAGGCAGTGCACCCTGCTCTTGGGCACTGGTGTGATTGTTGTCCTTTTGAAGCCATATAACCATAAAACAATCACAGCACGGTAACAGGCCATCTCGGCCCTCCTAGTCCGTGCTGAACTCTTAATCTCGCCTAGTCCCGCCTACCCGCACTCAGCCCATAACCCTCCACTCCTTTCTTGTCCATATACCTATCCAATTTTACCTTAAATGACACAACTGAACTGGCCTCTACTACTTCTACAGGAAGCTCATTCCACACAGCTATCACTCTCTGAGTAAAGAAATACCCACTTGTGTTTCCCTTAAACTTCTGCCCCCTAATTCTCAAATCATGTCCTCTCGTTTGAATCTCCCCTACTCTCAATGGAAACAGCCTATTCACGTCAACTCTATCTATCCCTCTCAAAATTTTAAATACCTCGATCAAATCCCCCCTCAACCTTCTATGCTCCAATGAATAGAGACCTAACTTGTTCAACCTTTCTCTGTCACTTAAGTGCTAAAGCCCAGGTAACATCCTAGTAAATCGTCTCTGCACTCTCTCTAATTTATTGATAACTTTCCTATAATTCAGTGACCAGAACTGCACACAATATTCTAAATTTGGCCTCACCAATGCCTTGTACAATTTTAACATTACATCCCAACTTCTGTACTCAATGCTTTTATTTATATAGGCCAGCGTTCCAAAAGCCTTCTTCACCACCTTATCTACACGAGACTCCACCTTCAGGGAGCTATGCACTGTTATTCCTAGATCTCTCTGTTCCTCTGCATTCCTCAATGCCCTACCATTTACCCTGTATGTTCTATTTGGATTATTCCTGCCAAAATGTAGAACCTCACACTTCTCAGCATTAAACTCCATCTGCCAACGTTCAGCCCATTCTTCTAACCGGCATAAATCTCCCTGCAAGCTTTGAAAACCCACCTCATTATCCACAACACCTCCTACCTTAGTATCATCGACACCTCCTACCTTAGTACCTTAGAAGCAGGTTGTAAACTCTGAGGGATCGGAAATGTCTTTGAATATCCCCACTAGTTGGTTGTCACAGGTTCCTCAGCCCTGCCACATACTCCATTGGAGCCTGTCATGATATAAGGGTTCACTCTCTTGAACGACAGTCTGCTGTTGGCCTCCGTGGATGTTTCTGGGTATAGAGGCAGCCGTGGATGATAACTCTAGCATCTTTCTGAGCAGTCCATAGGGTGTGTTTCCAAGTGCAGGTGGAGGGAATGGCAGTGGATGGATCTGTCAGACACTGCCCAGCTCCAGCTTTCTGAATCCAAGGATTTGGCACTCAGAACAAAAACATATTTCTGAGTTGAGCTCAGATGGAGAGTCCACCCTCCAGTCAATGAAAACGTCAGTTATTGCTGCATGGGGGTGGGGGGGGGGGGAGAAAGAACAAAATCCTTCTGTCAGATTTAGTTCTTGAGAAAACCACCTTTGTTTGGGCTCTTTCTCTGGACCTTTCTACCCGTGAAAACATGTTTTGTACCATTCTCTCTGGGTACATAATGATATCAAACACCTTTCTCCTGGGTAACGAGTGACCTGTGGCTTTCACATCACAAAAATGCCACACTCCAATGGGAAAGACAACTGGCTTCCCCTTCATATTCATTGCCATCGATGATTTCACTGCCATCAATCACTTGGGGAGGGGGTCAGAGTGATTAGGAAGTCTCTGGGATCAGCCGTGTAATACCATGTGCCTTTGTAGTACTGTGGGACGTGACCAGAACTGGAAATAATACAAATGGAGAGAGACAAACTGAGCCACGTCACAGACTGAAGTCAATGGACAATAGGTGCAGGAGTAGGCCATTCGGCCATTCACTGTGATAATGGCTGATCATACACAATCAGTACCCAGTTCCTGCCCTTTCCCCATATCCCTTGACCCCGCTATCTATAACAGCTCTATCTAACTCTCTCTTGAATGCATCCAGAGACTTGGCTTTACTGCCTTCTGGGGCAGAGCATTCCACATATCCACCACTCCCTGGGTGAAAAAGTTTTTCCGCATCTCAGTTCTAAATGGCCTACCCCTTATTCTTAAACTGTGGCCTCTAGTTCTGGACACACCCATCAGCAGGAACATGCTTCCTGCCTCCAGCGTGTCCAACTCCTTAATAATCTTACATGTCTCAATCAGATCTCCTCTCATCCTTCTAAATTCCAGTGTATACAAGCCCAGTCGCTCCAATCTTTCAATCTTTCAAACTAGAGGACATGATTTGAGAGTTAGGGGGCAGAAGTTTAAGGGAAACACGAGGGGGTATTTCTTTACTCAAAGAGTGATAGCTGTGTGGAATGAGCTTCCTGTAGAAGTAGTAGAGGCCAGTTCAGTTGTGTCATTTAAGGTAAAATTGGATAGGTATATGGACAGGAAAGGAGTGGAGGGTTATGGGCTGAGTGCGGGTAGGTGGGACTAGGTGAGATTAAGGGTTCGGCACGGACTAGGAGGGCCAAGATGGCCTGTTTCCGTGCTGTGATTGTTATATGGTTATATGAGAGTCCCGCCATTCCAGGAATTAACCTTGTGAACCTACGCTGCACTCCCTCAATAGCAAGAATGTCCTTCCTCAAATTTGGAGACCAAAACTGCACACAGTACTCCAGGTGGGGTCTCACCAGGGCCCTGTACAGCTGCAGAAGGACCTCTTTACTCAATTACTCAATTCCTCTTGTTATAAAGGCCAGCATGCCATTAGCTTTCTTCACTGCCTGCTGTACCTGCATGCTTGCTTTTATTGACTGATGTACAAGAACACCTAGATCTCGTTGTACTTCCCCTTTTCCTAACTTGACTCCATTTAGATAGTAATCTGCCTTCCTGTACTTGCCACCAAAGTGGATAACCTCACATTTATCTACATTAAACTGCATCTGCCATACATTTGCCCACTCACCCAACCTGTCCAAGTCACCCTGCATTCTCATAACATCTTCCTGACATTTCACACTGCGACCCAGCTTTGTGTCATCAGCAAATTTGCTAATGTTACTTTTAATCCCTTCATCTAAATCATTAATGTATATTGTAAACAGCTGCGGTCCCAGCACCGAACCTTGCAGTACCCCACTGGTCACAGCCTGCCATTCCGAAAGGGACCCGTTAATCGTTACTATTTGTTTCCTGTCAGCCAGACAATTTTCAATCCATGTCAGTACTCTGCCCCCAATACCATGTGCCCTAATTTTGCCCACTAATCTCCTATGTGGGACTTTATCAAAAGCTTTCTGGAAGTCCAGGTACACTACATCCACTGGCTCTCCCTTGTCCATTTTCATAGTTACATCCTCAAAAAACTCCAGAAGATTAGTCAAGCATGATTTTCCCTTCATTAATCCATGCTGATTCGGACTGATCCTTCTACTGCTATCCAAATGTGTCATAATTTCATCTTTTATAATTGACTCCAGCATCTTTCCCACCACTGATGTCAGGCTGATGTTTTCTCTCTCCGTCCTTTCTTGAAAAGTGGGACCACATTAGCCACCCTCCAGTCAGCATGAACTGTTCCTGAATCTATAGAACATTGGAAAATGATTACCAATGCGTCCATGATTTCTAGAGCCACCTCTATAAGTACCCTGGGTTGCAGACCATCAGGCCCCAGGGACTTATCAGCCTTCAGACTCAACAGTCTATCCAACACTGTTTCTTGCCTAATATAAATTTCCTTCAGTTCATCCTTTACCCTAGTTCCTTTGACCACTATTACATCTGGGAGATTGTTTGTGTCTTCCCTAGTGAAGACAGATCCAAAATACTTGTTCAACTCATCTGCCATTTCCTTGTTCCCCATAATAAATTCACCCGTTTCTGTCTTCAATGGTCCAATTTTGGTCTTAACTATTTTTTTGCTATTCACATACCTAAAGAAGCTTTTACTATCCCCCTTTATATTCTTGGCTAGTTTACCTTTGTACCTCATTTTTTTCTTGGCATATTGCCTTTTTTGTTATCTTCTGTTGCTCTTTAAAAGCTTCCCAGTCCTCTGGTTTCCCACTCATCTTTGCTATGTTATACTTCTTCTCTTTTATTTTTATACTGCCCTTTATTTCCCTCGTCAACCACGGCCACCCTTTACACCCTTTAGGATCTTTCTTCCTCTTTGGAATGAACCAATCCTGCACCTTCTGCATTATTCCCAGAAATACCTGCCATTGTTGTTCCACTGTCTTCCCTGCTAGGGTATTGTTCCATTGAACTTTGGCCAGCTCCTCCCTCATAGCTCCATAGTTCCCTTTGTTCAACTGTAATACTGACACTTCTCCTTCTCAAATTGTAGGTTAAAACATACCATATTATGGTCACTACCTCCTAATGGTTCCTTTACCTCCAGGTCCCCGATCAAATCTGGTTCATTGCACAACACTAAATCTAAAATTGCCTTCTCCCTGGTAGGCTCCAGTACAAGCTGTTCTAAGAATCCATCTCTGAGGCAGTCCACAAACACCCTTTCTTGGGGTCCAGTACCATTCTGATTCTCCCAGTCTACCTGCATGTTGAAATCCCCCATGACAACTGTATCATTACCTTTGCGACATGCCAATTTTAACTCTTCATTCAACTTACACCCTACATCCAGACTACTGTTTGGGGGCCCGTAGATAACTCCCATTAGGGTCTTTCTACCCTTAGAGTTTCTCAGTTCTATCCATACTGACTCTATGTTCCTCCTCTTAAGGGACTGAATATCATTCCTCACCAACAGAGCCACCCCACCCCCTCTGCCAGTCAGTCTGTCCTTTCGATAAGATGTATATCCTTGAATATTCATTTCCCAGGCCCTGTCCGCTTGAAGCCATGTTTCTGTTATTCCCACAACATCGTACTTGCCAATTTCCAACTGAGTCTCAAGCTCATCTACTTTATTCCTTATACTTCGTGCATTCATATATAATACCTTTAATTTGTTTCTCCCCTCTCCTTTCATATCAATTCCTATTTCACTTGGCCATACTGTATGATCTGTTCTTGAGCTTTCTACTCCATTGATTCTGTTCTTTTTAACTTTTCTTATTTTCACTTTCCCTTTAACTCCATCCTTATATTTCCAGTTCATCCCCTCCCCCCCCCCCCCCCCACTACTTAGTTTAAACACATCCGTGTTGCAGTGGCAAACCTGTCTGCCAGAATGCTGGTCCCCCGCCTATTAAGGTGCAACCCGTCCCTTTTGTAAAATTCATTCCTACCCCAAAACAGATCCCAGTGGTCCAAGAATGTAAATCCTTGCTTCCTGCACCAGTTCCTCAGCCACACATTCAGATCCATTATCTCTCTGTTCCTGCCCTCTCCAGCACGAGGAACTGGAAGCAAACCAGAGATGACCACCCTGGAAGTCCTGCTTTTCAGTCTTCTTCCAAGTTCTCTGAAGACCCGCTGCAGAATGTCCTTCCTCTTCTTCCCGATGTCATTTGTACCGACATGCACTACCACTTCCGGCTGTTCACCTTCACCCTTGAGGATTCCCTGTAATCGGTCCATGATGTCCTGGACCCTAGCACCAGGGAGGCAACATACCATCCTTAAGTCTCGCCTGTTGCCGCAGAAATCTCTTTCCGTACCTCTCACTATGGACTCCCCTACTACCACGGCTCCTCCTGATGTCTGACTCCTTGGCTGTGCTTCTGCACCAATTTTCGGCTCGCAGACCTGTCCGCCTGTCAGACTGGCAGTACCTTCTGTCCTGACAGCTTCCAAGAGGGTGAATCTGTTTACGAGAGGTACATCCCCTGGGGTCTCCTGTATTTCAAGCATCCTTTCCGTTCTCATCATCGCCCCCTTTCTCTCTTCCGGTATCCTTGGTGTAACAACTTCACTGTAGGTCCTGTCCAGAAAACTCGTTTTCACGGATGAACCTGAGGTCATCCAGTTCTTTCTTCAGTGCTGCAACATGCTCCTTCAGAAGCTGAATCTGGACACACTTTCCACAGCTGTAGCAGCCGGGTCACCATCAGTGTCCCTGACCTCCCACATCATGCACGTAGCACACTGAATCAGCTTAGCGGTCATGTCTTCACCCTCTCCAGTTGTGCCTGACTTAGCCTCCTCGCCGAAGACTCTCGAGCCAAAGACTAGCACTTCTCACACCAGGTACTTCCCTCAACCAGGCCACTTTCAGACAGTTGGAGAACTGGATGGTCAGTCGGGGTTCCTGGTCCGTGCTCAGTTAGAAAAATCAGGAGTTGTTCCTCCAACTTGGGTTGCACCCCTCTGTAACAGTGTGCTGTCAGTCCTGACCATAGAGATTGAAGTTATTTCATCTGAAATGCTGCGCTTCACCCATTGATGGCTTTTGTAAATCATTTTACAGGTGAGATAGACACAACAAAGCATTTGTGTGCAGGGATCTCAAACACAACAGCACATCAGTTCTAATGATTCTGTCCAGATATTTAAGGACTGACCAGATATTCCCGTTGTAACACCAGTGTATCTGTTGTTGGTCCTAGGAGATGAAGACGTCTCTGGGCGCGATCCACTGGAACCGGGATGCTGAGAACACACCAGCATTTATTGATCTGTTCAGTCTGCGGGAAGTGGTTCATCCAAGCTGATGATACGTCAGGAAACCCAGAGCAGTGAAGGGTCGATCACTTGCTGTTTGTGTAGGAAGGGATTCACTCACTCAGCCGACCCGCAGAGACACCAGTGGGCTGTCAGGGGAGAGAGACTGTTCAATTGTTCCATGTGTGGGAACAGATTCACTCGGTGACCTGATCTGACACACGAGTGAGTTCTCCCTGCAGAGAGGCTGTTCACCTGCTCAGGCTGTGGGAAGGGATTCACCCCAACTACAGACACCAGCGGGTACACACAAGAGAGGGGCAATTCACCAACTCAGACTGTGGAATCGCTCAGTCATCCCACCTGTAGACATAACTGTCAATTCACACCGGGGAGATGATGTTCTCCTGCTCAGAGTGTGGGAAAGGATTCCCTCGATCATCTGACCTACTGGCACACTGGTCAGTTCACACTGGGGAGAGGCCGTTCACCTGCTCAGACTGTGGGAAAGGGTTCAGTCAGTTATCTCAACTGAAGGTACATCAGCGAGTTCACACGGGGGAGAGGCCGTTTACCTGCTCAGACTGCGGGAAGGGGTTCAGTCGATCATCTAACCTACTGGCCCACTTGCGAGTTCACACTGGGGAGAGGCCGTTCACTTGCTCAGAATGTGGGAAGGGGTTCAGTCAGTTATCTAATTTACTGGCACACCAGCGCGTTCACACTGGGGAGAGGCCGTTTACCTGCTCAGACTGTGGGAAGGGCTTCAGTCACTCAGCCCATCTGAAGCAACATCAGCGAATTCACACTGGGGAGAGGCCGTTCACTTGCTCGGACTGCGGGAAGAGGTTCAGTCGATCGTCAGACCTGAAGCAACACCTGCGAGTTCACACTGGGGAGAGGCCGTTCACCTGCTCACATTGTGGAAAGGGATTCTCTCAGTCATGCAACCTTGTATCGCACTATCAAGTTCACACTGGGGAGCGGCCGTTCACCTGCTCTGAATGTGGGAAGGGATTCTGCCACTCATCTTACCTGAAGAAACACCAGCGAGTTCACACTGGGGAGAGGCCATTCACCTGCTCAGAGTGTGGGAAGAGATTCACTCAGTCATCTCAATTGAAGGTTCATCAACGAGTTCACACTGGGGAGAGGCCATTTGCCTGCTCAGACTGTGGGAAAGGATTCACTCAGTTATCAAACTTACTGGCCCACCAGCGAGTTCACACTGGGGAGAAACCTTTCACCTGCTCACATTGTGGGAAGGGATTCACTCAGTTATCTAACTTGTTGGCACACCAGCGAGTTCACACTGGGGAGAAACCATTCACCTGCTCAGAGTGTGGGAAGGGGTTCAATCATTCAGCCAGCCTCCAGAAGCACTATGGAGTTCACAATGGGGGAAAAGTTTAATAAGCTGCCTGGTGGATATTGAACCAGTACAGTTGCAGAATCCAGAGGCAAGTTCACAAGTGACTGTTGTTGTCGAACTCTGCAATTACTGCTGCTGTTCGTCAAACACAGGTCTGCGCCCTGGTCACTGGGGATGGGAGGAGTTTCTGCCGATGTTCACATTTAATGGGACTGGAGTTTCTGTGATAAATAAATCCATTCTATTTTAAACTCTGTCTCCGGTACTCAGTGAATCTACAACACTCTCAGTGTACAATAGGCAGCCAACTCAACCCAGATGGTCCCTGCCAGTATTTCTGTTCTACGACAGACTGTTTAAGTCTGACCCTGTTGTTCACCCCTCGCTCTCCCTGTGTGGTGGGTTCCAAACAGTCACCACTCTGTGGGTGAAGGGATTTCCCTTGAGTTTCCTGCATGACATTCTGCAGACGACGAGCTGACTGTGGTTACATCTGACATGTTGCTAGTCCCTCAAATCTCTGGACCGAGGACTAATGGTAGTTAAACACCTTATTCCCTGCTCTTATTGGTCATTTTCACCCTTTCTGAGGGCTGTGTCTCACACGGCTGGGTTGTTAGAGGACACCACTGTACTCTAAAGTCTGAAAGCAGAACGCTGAATGCTCAGTTGGATGTTCAGTGGAGCAAGGTCAGAAACCAGAGATGGGTCAGCACAGGGCAGAGTTTCAGGCTCTGGACAGTGGGAGAGGTGAGAGGATATGATGAGGGGCAGGGAAACAGTTTCGGACTCTGGACTGTGGTGTAATGTCGGTTCGTTTTTCTTGTGATTCTTACACACTTGATACAAATGCAATACGCCACCTTCTGTGGATAGCCACAATTCTTTACTTAAGCAAGTACAGGCTTTTTGGAGGATTGCTTAACAAACTTCGCAGTGCTTGCGGAGCTCTGTCAAGTGATGCTGTACGAACAAGGGAACAGTCCTCCCTTTTTATAGAGTTTTACACCACAGTCAGTCATGTATGCAAGATACAATTTTCAGCCACCCCCATAGCCACATGCCTGGCAACAGTGATGGTACGAGACAGAGAATACTGAAACACCTAAAGCAGAAGCAAAGGTCATCCACCCAAGAACAAATTGTGCGATCAGTATCTAAACTCCTGCATGTCATCAGGACAGATTCTAGCATGTCATTGAAACTCGCAAACTGCTTAGATTTCCAGTTTCTTTCCAGGCTGGAGTTACCTCCCGACTCCGAACCCTTGAGTTGGTAGTCGGTAAAAGGCTATGACCAGGAGTCAGAGCTGACGTGAGTTCCGTTGCAGCGCCCACAAATGAGCTGTCTTCATGCAGTAACGTTTAAACACCTTTCCTCATCACAGGTGCAGAAGAATATTCCATTGCTCACCCGGCAATGTCTGCAGGCACATTGTCTTTGGGCACAAGAGGCATTTGTGGGGATCAAAGTGTTGGCGCATCCCTATCCCCATCCTGAGAAACAAAGTAGATAGCTCATGGGATCAGAGCAAATCCTACGATTTCTCCCTGGGTTCCTGTGCAGTTGGGGAACTGAGACCTATCTTTTATCAGCTCTCCTACCTGTCCTGACATTTTCACTCAGACCCACGCTCTGAAGTATCTGTGGTATAAAGGTCGGAGGGTGGGGTCCCACACAGGGTTGGCTACAAATAATGCCTCTACTGACTGGGCAAGCGGGTAACACACAGTTCGATTACCATGGAAATGTATATGAGTTTTACAAAACAAATTGTCCTCAAGTCCGGATACAATTAAGGTGGCCATAATAACAGAAAGTCCAATAACAGTCTTTAAGTTACTTGTGGGGCCCATCGTTTGTAGTCACTCAGATGGATTCAGCGATTCTGTCCTCGGACTTTGACTCCATTTGGCGTCTGAAGGAATATCTGGAATGACCTTGGTTTGAGCTTGGGGTGATCCCAGTCCTTGATTAGCATGAAGTCTCCAGTTTGCAGTCTGGGGGGTTCATTCTGGTTGGTTGAATCTTGATCCGTCTCTTGTGGCAGTGGTCCGAAGGCATACTTTACCTTTGAATGGAGAAACTTTAGAGATGAGGTTAGCTGCTGAAAATATCTTTGCACTTCTTCTCCCATAATATTTAGATCTACTTGGGAAGGTGGGTCTGTGTTGGCGCCCCAAGGGGTTCTACTAGGTCGGCCATAAATTATTTCTGTGGCCAATAATCTCATGGTTGAATGGGAGGTGACTCTTGTTTTATAGAGCTAAGGGCAGGACCTTTTGCCAATTGAGAGCAGTCTCAGACATTAATTTGGTTAGTTTGGTCTTAATAGTTCCATTGGCTCTTTTTACTACTCCTGCTGCCTGGGTATGGTAGGCACAATGGAATTGTTGCTGAATATGCAGTGCTTCACATAATTCTTCGTTAATTTTCCCTACCAAGTGGGGACCATTGCCTGAACTAATCTGTCAAGGCACTCCAAACCTCAGTATAATCTATGTCAGTAGTAATTTTACCACCATTGAGGCTTTATTATTGGTGGTTGGAAAGGCTTCAACCCATCAGCTAAATACATCAATAATAACAAGACAATACTTATAGCAATGTACACGCATCAATTCAATAAAATCAAGCTGAATACACTCAAATGGACCACTTGACAAGGGTGTTTTCCCTGTTGCGCACCTCACTCCTTGGCCAGCGTTATTTTGCTGACATATTAAACATGATCTGACATGTGCCTTTGCTGCTTCTTACAGTCATGGGTCACCAGGTACGCAACATAATATTGGTCCTTCCCTCCCTGCGAAGGTGGGTATCAGTATGCAAACAATCAATAAGCATTGATAGCAAAGCATCAGGTACACACACTCGGCCAACTGGAGTAATCCAGAGGCCTTCTGACACAAACACCCATGCGTCTTCCATATTTGTTTTTCTGAGTCGGGCATTTGCCTGTTAATGCTGTGCAGTTACAATGTCTAGTCTGTCCGTTGCTTTTGAGGCAAGTGAACGATTTGGTGCCATAGAGGACACAATAGAATTGTGAGCTGTTGCAGCATCTTTGGCAGCTTGATCAGCTCTGGCATTGCCATTACTGATGTCCGTGTTGTCCATTACATGGGCAGCACATTTGATTATGGCCAATTGCTTGGGGAGGAGAAAGCTTTGAGGAAGTTTTGGTTTCCTGACCGCATGCAGGACTCCGGGAAATGCAGGGGAGGAGGACTGTGTGTCTATGTAAACAATAATTGGTGTACAGCCGTGAACATTGTGGATAAACACTGCTGCACGGACTTGACCTTGCGGTAAAGTGTAGACCATTCTTTCTCCTGAGAGAATTCATGAGGATAATAATTATGGCTGTATACGTTCCCCTGCAAGCTAAAGCTAAGTTAGCATTGGAAAAGCTACATGATAGCGCCAACAAACAGCTCATGGCTCACCCGGATGGAGTGATCATTGTAGCAGGGGACTTCAATTGCACAGATGGATAGGGGAATCAAGGGATATGGGGACAAGGCAGGGACTGGGTATTGATAGTGAATGATCAGCCATGATCTCAGAATGGCAGTGCAGACTCGAGGGGCCGAATGGTCTACTTCTGCACCTATTGTCTATTGTCTATCTTAAACTGGTCATGCCCAAATTTTACAAAAATGTGAATTTCCCAAAAAGAGAAAGTAACATACTAGACCAAGTCTACACAGTTTCACAACATATGTCAGTGATATTTCCTGACATGAGAAAATAACATACTAGACATAGTCTACACAAATATTCCAGGAGCATTCAAAGCAATCGCATCTGTACATCTAGGACAATCAGACCATATCTCCCTCACACTGACTCCAGCTTACAGACCACAGATCTGCAGAGTAAAACCAACCATCAAGACAGTACACGTGCTCTGAGGAAGCCACCTCAATGCTACAGGACTGTTTTGACAAGACAGATCGGGGCTTGTTTGCAAAGGGAGCAAACCTGGAGGAATGTGCCAGTTCAGTCCTAGGATATATTAAGTTCTGCACAGAACATGTAATAATACAAAAGACAATTAAGATGTTTTCCAATCAAAAGCCATGGATTAACAGCAATGTGAGAGCAGTACTCAGGGAGCGCGATGCAACCTTCAGGTCAGGAGACAAACCAGCCTACAGTGAAGCACAGGGGAATGTCTGCAGGGGCATCAGGGATGCAAAGCGCAAATACAAATTGTGCATTGAAAATCAGTTTGATAACAACAACCCCCGCAGTATGTGGAAAGGCATCAAGGCGCTGACATAAACAAAACCAATAATCTGCTGCCAGATGATGATGTCACACTGCCTGATGTCCTAAACCAGTTCTTTGCCCGCTTTGATATTCGGAGGGAGGAGGCTGCTCCACTCATCAACCCACCTGACGATGAGTCCACACTGGTCCTTAAGCAACATCAGGTGAGATCCACCCTGAGGAAAGTGAATGCGAGTAAGGCAGCTGGCCCAGACGGAGTGCCCGGCCGGGTACTGAGGGTAGTGCAGTGGATGTGATCTGCAAGGATTTTAGTAAGGCATTTGACAAGGTTCTACATGGTAGGCTTATTCAGAAAGTCAGAAGGCATGGGATCCAGGGAAGTTTGGCCAGGTGGATTCAGAATTGGCTTGCCTGCAGAAGGCAGAGGGTCGTGGTGGAGGGAATACGTTCAGATTGGAGGGTTGTGACTAGTGGTGTCCCACAAGGATCTGTTCTGGGACCTCTATTTTTTGTGATTTTTATTAATAACCTGGATGTCGGGGTAGAAGGGTGGGTTGGCAAGTTTGCAGATGACACAAAGATTGGTGGTGTTGTAGATAGTGTAGAGGGTTGTCGAAGATTGCAGAGAGACATTGATAGGATGCAGAAGTGGGCTTGGAAGTGGCAGATTGAGTTCAACCCAGAGAAGTGTGAGGTGGTACACTTTGGAAGGACAAACTCCAAGACAGTGTACAAAGTAACTGCCAGGATACTTGGTAGTGTGGAGGAGCAGAGGGATCTGGGGGTACATGTCCACAGATCCCTGAAAGTTGCCTCACAGGTAGATAGGGTAGTTAAGAAAGCTTATGGGGTGTTAGCTTTCATAAGTCGAGGGATAGAGTTTAAGAGTCGTGATGTAATGATGTAGCTGTATAAAACTCTAGTTAGGCAGCACTTGGAGTACTATGTCCAGTTCTGGTCGCCTCACTGTAGGAAGGATGTGGAAGTATTGGAAAGGGTACAGAGGAGATTTACCAAGATGCTGCCTGGTTTAGAGAGTAAGGATTATGATCAGAGATTAAGGGAGCTAGGGCTTTACTCTTTGGAGAGAAGGAGGATGAGAGGAGACATGATAGAGGTGTACAAGATATTAAGAGGAATAGACAGAGTAGACAGCCAGTGCCTCTTCCCCAGGGCACCACTGCTTAGTACAAGAGGACATGGCTTTAAGGTAAGGGGAGGGAAGTTCAAGGGGGATATTAGAGGAAGGTTTTTTACTCAGACAGTGGTTCGTGCGTGGAATGCACTGCCTGAGTCAGTGGTGGAGGCAGATACACTAGTGAAGTTTAAGAGACTACTAGACAGGTATATGGAGGAATTTAAGGTGGGGGATTATATGGGAGGCAGGGTTTGAGGGTCGGCACAACATTGTGGGCCAAAGGGCCTGTAATGTGCTGTACTATTCTATGTTCTACTGAAAGCATATGCCGGCCAGCTTGCTGAAGTGTTTACTAGTGTATTTAACCTTTCTGCAACAAGCTGTTGTTCCAACATGCTTAAAACCTCCACCAAAAAATTGCCCCAAAAAAATCAGCTGTGAAGTGCCTGAATGACTATTGCCCTGTAGCGCTGACACCCGTAGCCACAAAGTGCTTTGAGATACTTGTGCTCTCACACATTAAGGCTACAATCCCACCTGATCTGGACAATACCAGTTTTCCTACCGGGCAAACCGCTCCACAGAGGATGCAATCACAACAGCCCTCCATATTGCTCTGACTCACTTAGAGGAACCCAACACTTATGTGAGGATTTTATTTGTGGACTTCAGATCTGCATTTAACATAGTCATCCCCCATAAACTGGTCAGCAAACTGAACACTCTTGGCCTTGGTTCCTCCCTGTGCTCATGGGTCATGGACTTACCCACAGACCGATCACAGCAAGTCAGAATTGGTAAGCACACTTCCACCACCCTCATCTTAAAAATAGGCACCCCGCAGGGCTGAGTGCTGAGTCCTATGCTCTACACACTCTTCACACATGATTGCACCCCCATCTACACCTCCAACTCCATAATTAAATTTGCAGATGATGCCACAGTGGTTGGCCTGATCTTGGACTAGGATGAAACAGCCTACAGGCTCGAGGTAGATCATCTGACTGATGAAGGACAACGGCCTGGCCCTTAACACTTCTAAAGCAAAAGAGATGATCATTGACTTCAGGAGATCAAAGGACAGAGTACACACTCCCCTCCATATACATGGAGAGGTTGCGGAAAGTGTGGAAAACCTGAAGTTCCTTGGAGTTATGTTGTCAAAACAGCTGACATGGACCACCAACACCTCACTGACATGGACCACCAACACCTCGCTGACATGGACCACCAACACCTCGCTGACATGGACCACCAACACCTCACTGACATTGACCACCAACACCTCACTGACATGGACCACCAACACCTCGCTGACAAGGACCACCAACACCTCGCTGACAAGGACCACCAACACCTCGCTGACATGGACCACCAACACCTCACTGACATGGACCACCAACACCTCACTGACATTGACCACCAACACCTCACTGACATGGACCACCAACACCTCGCTGACAAGGACCACCAACACCTCGCTGACAAGGACCACCAACACCTCGCTGACAAGGACCACCAACACCTCACTGACATGGATCACCAACACCTCGCTGACATGGACCACCAACACCTCACTGACATGGACCACCAACACCTCGCTGACATGGACCACCAACACCTCGCTGACATGGACCACCAGCACCTCACTGACATTGACCACCAACACCTCACTGGCATGGACCACCAACACCTCGCTGACATGGACCACCAACACCTCGCTGACATGGATCACCAACACCTCGCTGACATGGACCACCAACACCTCGCTGACATGGACCACCAGCACCTCACTGACATTGACCACCAACACCTCACTGGCATGGACCACCAACACCTCGCTGACATGGACCACCAACACCTCGCTGACATGGATCACCAACACCTCGCTGACATGGACCACCAACACCTCGCTGACATGGACCACCAACACCTCGCTGACATGGACCACCAACACCTCGCTGACGTGGACCACCAACACCTCACTGACATTGACCACCAACACCTCGCTGACATGGACCACCAACACCTCGCTGACATGGACCACCAACACCTCGCTGACATGGACCACCAACACCTCGCTGACGTGGACCACCAACACCTCGCTGACGTGGACCACCAACACCTCGCTGACGTGGACCACCAACACCTCGCTGACGTGGACCTCCAACACCTCGCTGACGTGGACCTCCAACACCTCGCTGACGTGGACCACCAACACCTCGCTGACGTGGACCACCAACACCTCGCTGAAATGGACCACCAACACCTCGCTGAAATGGACCACCAACACCTCGCTGACATGGACCACCAACACCTCGCTGACATGGACCACCAACACCTCGCTGCTTGTAAAAAAGACACAACAAAGACTCTTCTTCCTCAGAAAGCTGAAACGGGACAAACTCCCACAAAAGCTGTGGCTTAACTTCTACAGAAGCACAACTGAAACCATCCTGACCAACAGTGCCACAGTGGTATGCCAGCTACACAGCCACTGAACGACAAGACCTGCATCGCGTGGCGAAGGCGGCCCAGCGAATTGTCAGGATGGAGCTCCCAGGACTGGACACCATCTATTCCAGCAGACTCAGGAGGAAAGCAAACAACATAACCAGAGACACCACACACCCCGGCCACTCCCTGTTTGACCTGTTGCCATCAAGCAAAAGGTTCAGGCCACTAAAAGCCAGAACAAATAGACTGAGGAACACGTTCTACCCCAGAGCTGTGGCCTCCATCACACCACTCCCACAGAGCAATGACTGAAACTGTGAGCACACACAAGGACTCAAATACTTGCACTAACGGCACTTTGTGCATTACTGTGATATTCTGGTGCTGCTGCAACTTACTTACTTTCTGCTATCTTGAACATTATGTTATTTTACCTATAAGGGAACATGCTATCTTGGATCTGGTCCTGTGCAATGAGACGGGTAAAATTAGACAATAGACGATAGACAATAGGTGCAGAAGTAGACCATTCGGCCCTTCGAGTCTACACCGCCATTTTGAGATCATGGCTGATCATCTCCTATCAATACCCGGTTCCTGCCTTATCCCCATATCCCTTGAATCCCCTATCCATAAGATACCTATCTCGCTCCTTCTTGAAAGCATCCAGAGAATTGGCCTCCACTGCCTTCCGAGGCAGTGCATTCCAGACCCCTACAACTCTCTGGGAGAAGAAGTTTTTCCTTAACTCTGTCCTAAATGACCTACCCCTTATTCTCAAACCATGCCCTCTGGTACTGGACTCTCCCAGCATCTGGAACATATTTCCTGCCTCTATCTTGTCCAATCCCTTAATAATCTTATATGTTGCAATCAGATCCCCTCTCAATCTCCTTAATTCCAGCGTGTACAAGCCAAGTCTCTCTAACCTCTCTGCATGAGACAGTCCAGACATCCCAGGAATTAACCTTGTGAATCTACGCTGCACTTCTTCTATAGCCAGGATGTCCTTCCTTAACCCTGGAGACCAAAACTGTACACAATTAGCAAACATAGTTATGGATCCTCTTTGAAAGAGTGATCATAACATAATTTTCTCATACAAATGGGGTTGAAATAGTTTGATATAAGACCAGCGTATTATGACTGAACAAAGGAATGAGGGAGGAGTTGGATGAGGTAGACCGGGAACATTGGCTACATGGTGAGATGGTTGAAGAACAGGGAAAGACTTTAAAAGAGATTTTTCACGGTGCTCAAAAGAAGGAAAATGTAAGGACAGTAAGGGTGGGGAGAGCCAGCCATGGATAACCTAAGGAAATAAAGGAAGACATCAAAGTAAAAGCTTGTGTCTACAAAGTCGCCAATAGTTGTGACAAACCGGAAGATTGAAGAAACTTTAAAAAGCAACAAGAACAACTAAGCAAGCAATGGAGTAAGATAAGTTAGATCATGAAAATAAATTAGCACATAATATAGAAACAGGTAATAAAAGTTATTTTATATTTATAAAAAGCAGAAATGATGGCCAAAGTGAACGTATGTCACTTGGAGGGTGACAAGGAGGAGTTGATATTGGGTAAGGAGGAAATGGCTGAAGCTTTGAAAGAATATTTTGTGTCAGCTTTCACGGTTCAGGACACTATAACAAGCTGAAGAGAGATGATATGGACGTGATGGGAGGTGAGGATCTTGATACAATAGCTATCACTAAAGAGGTAGTGCTGAGCAAACTGTGGGCCTAAAGACAGACAAGTCCCTTGGTCCTGATGGAATGTATACCAGGGTACGGAAAGAAATGGCAGAGGTTATAGTTGGGGCTTTGCTGATAATTTACCAAAATTCCCTAGACTTTGTACAGGTCCTGGCGGATTGGAAGAAGGCAAATGTCACACTATTGTTCAAAAAAGGATGTAGGAAAGAGGCAGGGAACTATAGGCCAGTTAAATTAACATCTGCAGTTGGGAAAATGCGTGAAGCTATCATTAAAGAAGAAGAAATAGTGAACATCAGGAAATAACTGGATTTATCAGGCAGACACAGCCTGGATCCAGCAAAGGCAGGTCTTGTTTCAAAAAATTTCTGGAGTTATTTGCAATTATTACAAGCATAGTGGATAAAGGGGAACAGATGGATGCTCAGTGGTGAGCGGTGAGCAGCCGGGGTTGGTGCATGACCCACAACTATTCACCGTATACACTAGTGTCATGGGATGAAAGAGGGTTCCGAGTGTACTATGTCTAAGTTTACTGATGACAGTAAATTGAGTGGAAAAGCAAATTGTGCAGACGATACAGAGAGATATGGATAGGTGAAGTGAGTGCGCAAGGCTATGGCAGATAGAGCCCATGTTGGTAAATGTGAGGCCATCCACATTCAAAGGAAAGATTATCATTTAAATGGTAAAAGATTGCAGCATACTGCTATGCAGAAGGATGGGTGTGTTTGTGCATGAATCGCAAAAGGTTAGTTTGCAGGTGCAGCAGGCTATCAAGAACTCAAATGGAATGTTGCTCTTCTTGAATTTAAGAGCAGTTAAGTCACGCTGCAACTGTACAGGATACTGGGGAGGCCGCATCTGGAATACTGTGTGCAGTTCTGGTCTCCTCACTTGAGGAAGGTGTACTGGCAGAGAGTTTCACCACGTTGATTCCAGAGATAAGGTGGTTAGACTATGAAGGGAGATAGAGACGCCTGGGACTATAGTCACTGGAATTCAGAAAGGTGCAAGGAGATTTTATAGAAACATATAAAATTATGAATGGGATAGTGTTACGTACACGCAACGGTTTAAACAAACTAGCAGCAATAGACCACGCCTGGAGTCTGGTTTTGATGCTAAAACCCACTATTTATTAGTGACTACTTTAATATAGTAGCTTAAACTGGGTAAATCAAAAGTTAGCTGTGTTATGTATATGGTGTGTGTGTGTTTGAGAGAATATTATTCCCAAACTCGATTTCAGCTCGGGTGGCATGGTTTAATGTCTTACGATGGTACTGTAAGAAAGTTCAGTTCGATGCACAGAGCTGGTGAGGGAGAGAGAGGTGTCTGTAAGCCAAGGTGAAATCCACAATAGGAGAAGAAGGAATAAACGGGTGTCATTGGTCTTCCGTCGTCGTACTCCGAATCCACTCTCGGGTTAACCAAACGTAGCTCATCACAAAAGGTATTGTCTTCAAGGGAAAACAACCACCTAGGCAAGGGTAAACACACTGGTAGCCTCCGCAGGGTCAGCCCTTCTACACACCGTGACTCTCCTGATCGATCCTCAACCCACCCTTGAGAGCACTCGGAGTATCTGTGAGAGAGTCATCTGCCCTTGCTTAAATAAACACGCTGCAAAGCAACTGTAACCATCAAACTGTCCATCACGTAACTCCACCTCTCTCTCACCACAGCAACCTAGAAGAAGGCAGCAGTACTGTAGTCAGTGTCTCTCCCCCGCTTTCTCTCTTTTAAAGGCATAGTCCACCCTATTCAGTTTTATTACAGGAATCTCACCTCATTCAGTTTGATGACAGGGTTACAGAAAAGCCTTGAGTTAGAGCGGATTCCTCGTTCTGAGAGTCATTGTACCACAGCCTCAAGACCAGGTGTTCCTGCCCTTTTAAAGACATGTACCTCTGCCATTCACCGAGGGCTCTGTGGACTCCAATTGTGAATTCCTGCTCAAGGCCAATCAAACTCAGTTGATGCTCTAAAGCTTCTGATGGTGGCGATGTCTTTGAAACAGCCACGGGAAAATGGTAGCGAATTTTCAATCCCCAGTCTTTGAAATCATTGACCAGCTACAGTGCTAGGGACCGGACACCGGCACAGTTAGCATTTGGTGCTAACTGTGCTGCGTGCATTGCATTTGGTGCGTGGTGACCAAAGCAGACTACTTCATGAAGTGCACGAATGGAAGTTTATTCCCAAAGTCTCACAATTAATATCTCACGATTAATATTAGAATAGTATATATAGAATAGAATAGTCATTTATATCTTACCAGGAACGGTACTTTAGTTTTTAAACCGGGGTCAACATTTGATCCAACTGCACATTGGAAGGTTGACAGTGTAATTCAGTCTCTGACCATCGCTCTTCCAGAGGTGGTGGTTGCACGAATTGTGATCCAGCGCACGACAAGTCGTGAGAAGCTGCTACTTCCGGAAACGGTGGGTGAAGGGCTCCTGAGATTCAAGATTCAAAAACTTTATTGTCATCCTAACCGTACATCAGCTCTGCAGGGCAGAATGAGACAGCGTTTCCCAAGAGCAGTGCAATCATAACATAACAAACGCAACATTAAATAATAAACATAACAATAAATAATAAAACACTACAGCCACATGTCAGTTAAAAACAAGTTATAAGGATCCAGTGCAAGTTAAATGTGTCCAAAGCAGAGTCAGGTAGACCAGCTATTTAGCAGTCTGACTGCCTGTGGGAGGAAGCTGTTTAGTAGCCTTGTGGTTTTAGTTTTGACGCTCCTGTAACGCCTACCTGATGGCAGAAGAACAACCAGTTCATGGAGAGGGTGTGAGGGGTCTTTAATGATGTACCGTGTCTTCTGGAGGCATCGACTCTGAAAGAGGTCTTGGACAGAAGGTAGGGAGACCCCAATAACCTTCTCTGCTCCCCTAACCACCCTCTGCAAGGCTTTTTTGTCGGCAGCACTGCAGCTGGAGTACCGGGTTGTGATGCAAAAGGTCAGCACACTCTCAACCACCCCTCTGTAGAATGTAGTTCAGATGTTAAGATTAGCCTAACGGGGAGTTTTAGTCGTTTCTACAGGTTTTCTGGGAGAACACAACACCTGGTGCCAATACACCATAATCCGTCAGGACTCTCCGCCTCCAACGAGCTCTTCCCACGGGACTGATCAGCAATCAGATGGAGTTCCTGTTGTACTTCCGCAAACTCAACAGGGGACACAGAACCACGCTCTGTGAGTGTAATCCCGTTTCCAGTAAAACAGTCCCACTCAGCCGCAGTGGAGGAAATCCACTGGTCCCAGGATCGGAGAGAGTTGCTCCTGGAATCAAGCGTCGGCTGAAGCTGCTTTTCATCGAGGAGCAAACTTCGCATTCTAACCGTGAACTCGGGCTCGGTCTCGAAAGGACATGACTGTCGTACATGTGACCGAGAGCCTAACCAAATGTACACCCATTCCCATTCTGTAATGCCAGTCCATGCACTCCTCTACTGCCGCGATGAGGCCACAATCAAGTTGTAGAAGCAAAACCTTATATTCCCTCTGAGTAGCCTCCAGTCTGATGGCATGATCATCAATTTCTCGATCTTCCAGTGATTGACCTGCCCCCCCCATTCACCATTCCCCATTCATATTTCCCTCTCTCGCCATATCTCCTTACGTGCCCATCACCTGCCTCTCGTGCTCTTCCGCTTTCCTTTCTTCCAGGCCTTCTGTCCTCTCCTATCTGATTGCCGTTCTCCAGCACTCTATCGCTTTCACCAATCCAGTTCTCAGCTCTTTATTTCACCTGCTCTCTGCTCCCAGTTTCATCTGTGACCCACCATCGTGTACTTCTCCGGCCCTTCCCCACGTACTTAACCCGACGGCTCATCTCTTTGCTCCAGTCCTGATGACAGGTGGTGGCCCGAAACGTCCTCAGTTTACCCCTTTTATAGATACTGACTGGTTTTTCACTTTCCTACAGCATTTTGTGTGTATTACTTTGATTTCTAGCATCTGCAGATTTAATTTATTTCTGATTGGTTCCTGACCACGGAAACTCCTCTACCTCGCATCTCCTCTTTACTCCTGTCTACCACGCATTAAGATTAAGGTTAGGGTTAGGGTAACCCTAACCCTAACCCTACCACGTACACAGCGGCTAATGGACCCAGCGTCTATCAAGCTGAATACCGATGTTGTTAAATAAAATGAGGTTATGAAATAAGGAATAATCCAAGTCAGACCATAGCAGTGCTCTCTCAGAGAGAATTCACATACCGGCAACTGGTATGAACTGCTATATGTCATTAGTGGGAAAGCGCACCAGTGAACAGCGTTAAGAAGCATCTCCACAGCTCAGTGTTGCTGTGAAATCAGGCAGACAGAATTCTGTGTTTTATAAATAGAAGCATTGGGCATCTCCACAGCTCAGTGTTGCTGTGAAATCAGGCAGACAGAATTCTGTGTTTTATAAATAGAAGCATTGGGCATCTCCACAGCTCAGTGTTGCTGTGAAATCAGGCAGACAGAATTCTGTGTTTTATAAATAGAAGCATTGGGCATCTCCACAGCTCAGTGTTGCTGTGAAATCAGGCAGACAGAATTCTGTGTTTTATAAATAGAAGCATTGGGCATCTCCACAGCTCAGTGTTGCTGTGAAATCAGGCAGACAGAATTCTGTGTTTTATAAATAGAAGCATTGGGCATCTCCACAGCTCAGTGTTGCTGTGAAATCAGGCAGACAGAATTCTGTGTTTTATAAATAGAAGCATTGGGCATCTCCACAGCTCAGTGTTGCTGTGAAATCAGGCAGACAGAATTCTGTGTTTTATAAATAGAAGCATTGGGAAGCAGGGGGACGAAGTCCCGTTGAATAAAGATCCAGCCTCAGAGAGTGGTGGTGGCTTCAAGGTGGGGAGGGGCTGATAGGTTGGAGCCCACTGGATTGTGCAGAAAATTGAAGCAAGTGTGGCAGACGATATAAATGGAAAGCAAAACGTGTGATAATAATAACTCACAGGGAAAAAAAGCCTTGTTAACGACACAAAATATAACATTAACTTTACACAGATGCCGCCAAATCTATGAAATATATTCAGTATATTCCACGTTTCAGGAGAGTTGTGTTCACGTATGGGTGCCGTACTTGAGCAAAGATGGAAAGACGTTAGCGAGTGAGGAGAACAGATCTACTAGAATAATTGAAAGGTGTAACATTTTAGTCGTCTCTTTGGTTACAGAAATCGACTTTGTTCTGAACGGGTTGTGAGGGGATCGGATGAAGATATTTAAAAATTCAAATGAAATTGAAGTTCTTGAAATCATAAGTATTCACCTCACTTTGCAGCTTTCTTTATAACTCCACACTTTTCTATCGTTCCATTAAGGTTTTACACGAGTTGTGCTGTTGCACCTTCTATCCTGGACTCCAGCTTTCACTCCGAAGTTAAATGATCCGTAATATCAGGTTTATTATTTCTGTTGCTGCCAGTAATAATGACATCAAAGTTATCACCCTCTAGGCTTTCGGGATTGATGGTGACCGAAAGAACTTTCGAAGAGTGCCAAGGATACAATCACTTGTTCTAATCTGACTTCTACTGGTAGAATCTAGAAGTTGACTCCCCAGAAGTGAATTCCACCTTCGGCAGAGCTCACCTTCAGAGTTGATAAAATTGAAATCAAAGGGAAACAAAGGGAAGACAATATCCCCTCCATAAAAGAAAATTGTTGCGGTTGTCGACAGTCGATCACACCAGATGCAGGCTATCACTGCAGAAATCCCGCAGAACAGTGGACTGAGCTGAACAGCATTCAGCTGTTTCAGTAACGATTCCCCTCCCATCTGGAAGACACAGGGGAGATATTCGCTGAATGATTTATCTGCTTCATTTCCATTTCCGGTTTCCCAGGAAATAAAACACTCATTGCCTGCATGCGCCAAGACAGTCCAGGATGCGTAGATCATTCACAACTAATATACTCGAAACAGGATCTCAAGGCAATGATTACCTCCAATAGGACGATCCAACCATCTACCAATCTGTCTACCGACGTGACTACCGTGTTACCAGAAAGCTTAGGGTCTTATTTCCGAATTTAGCTCTTATTGTGATCCGGAGTTGGTGGGCAGTGAAGGTTAATTTCGGCGTCGTGCATACCATTGCAAAGACAAAGCCCTGATTAATTCTGAGATAAGTTACAAACAAAAAAAAAGCAGGTAGCGTGGTGGTTAGCACAATGGTTTACAGTACCAGTGACTCCGGCTCAATCCACACCGCGGCCTGCACGTTCTCCCCGTGAGCGCGTGGGGTTTCTCGCGTTGCTCCGATTGTTTCCCGCAGACTAAAGACGTACCAGCTGGTCATTGCCAATTGTCCTCGGGCTCGGCTAGGATTAAATCAGGGGATTGTTCAGCACTATAGTCCGAAGGGCAGGAGGGGCCTATTCCGCGCTGTATGTCAATTAATAAATAAACTCTCTTCATAGGTCGTCAGCTGTTGAGGTGCCGTCTGCCTGTTAACTGCGTCACGTACCCCATGACCGGGTTAAAGAACAAGCAGAAATGGAAAACACATTGGAGTCTGGTATTACTATAAACTAATAATATTTATTAGTAACTAAGCAATACAGTACCATAAATGCAAATATATTGAACAGGTTAGCAATGAGATATACATATATATATATATAAAATATATTTTTTACATTTGAAAAATTTATATTTATATATAAATCTATGTGTGGAAATAGAAACAACACTAGGCTCTTTCAGACCTAGGCGAAATGGGTACGGTCTTACGATATAACGAAGAAAGTTCAGTTCAGTTGGAGGTAGTTAGTTGAGTAACGTGTGTGTGTGTGTGTGTGTGTGTGTGTGTGTGTGTGTGTGTGTGTGTGTGTGTGTGTGTGTGTGTGTGTGTGTGTGTGTGTGTGTGTGTGTGTGTGTGTGTGTGTGTGTGTGTGTGTGTGTGTGTGTGTGTGTGTGTGTGTGTGTGTGTGTGTGTGTGTGTGAGAGAGAGAGAGAGAGAGAGAGAGAGAGAGAGAGAGAGAGAGAGAGAGAGAGAGAGAGAGAGAGAGAGAGAGGAGAGAGAGAGAGAGAGAGAGAGAGAGAGAGAGGAGAGAGAGAGAGAGAGAGAGAGAGAGAGAGAGAGAGAGAGAGAGAGAGAGAGAGAGAGAGGAGAGAGAGAGAGAGAGAGAGAGAGAGAGAGAGAGAGAGAGAGAGAGAGAGAGGAGAGTGAGATTGAGATTGAGATTGAGATTGAGATTGAGATTGAGATTGAGATTGGTTGGTTTGGTTTGGTTAGTAGCTGGAGTGTTCAGTGAGTTCTGTTGCAATAAGTGGTGGAGCGGGAAGGTCGACGCTTTGCTGCTGCTTATGCGTCTCTGTGGCGAGTAGAGGGACAGCTTTCGGGTTATAATTTTTTTACTGTCTCTCATCCTTTGGCGTATGCTTGTTTCCCTGAATGTCTGCGAAGAACAAAGGTTTGATATAGCATATTTTATAGATTCTGTGATATAAAATGGAACAATTGAACTACTGACCCAAATTTTCTTGTTTCCAGGAAACTAAGGTAAAATACACGTCAACCTGGACTCTTCTTAGCTCTGACTTCAGTTTTTGACCCATGATCCACGGTTGTCGCTGATCAAGGTTTTGCCTTAGGATTCAGTTCCCTTCATTTTTGCTCATTTCGTTTGACTTCTTACATTACATTAAGTATGCTCACTCGATACAATACATAGATTGTGCAATTAGCTAAGAGCACATCAATCACCTCGTTTCGACGTCACTCTTCTCAATAACATTTGGATTCCCTGATAGAATTGTGCAAGATGTGACAGCGGGCATGAAATGGAACTGAGCCACTACCGAAGACCACGGCGGCTTGGTTTGACTTTCATTTTTCTTGGTCAATCTCAGAATAATCCTGCAATGGGGCATTATCAAATCTTCAGCTCTTCTCTGAATTTAAATGCTTAAAATACCGATCTTTGCACAGGAAGTGAGGGGCGTGATCATGTTTCTGTTTGTTCAATGATGTCTGCGGGGGAATAATTGTGGGGACCTGCATACATGGCGAAAACAGGGATAAAATGATTCCCAGATGCTATCAGATTGAGTAACATGAAGTTGCTAGATAGAGTGAAGAGCAATATTATGGATTGTCTTCTGCTCGCAATGTCCAGGTCAGGAGAATTCACTTTCCGGTAATTCGGTATCCTTTTTAAGTTTTTCTGGCCACAATTAAATGCCTAAACTTCACCTTATATACAGAAATTCTAAAACAAAGGCACAAAATGACCAAAGATAACTTTTATTCGCGTGAACGCGGCAAATGCTGTTAAGCAGATGGCATCAAATTAAATTTCCCAATTATTGGCAGAGGTTCAAATACAAACAGATGGGGTTGTTCTCCAAGGAAATCAAAGATCTGTCTTTCTGCTGCAAGGATTGGCACAGTTCTTGTTGTTGGTAAGTAAATGAGCGTTGAGCGTTTAGTTATCAGTGTTTTCTGTCTCACTTGCCAAGCCCGTGACCTCCTCCAACGCAACAGCATCTTGGATGAATCTTTCAACCAGACCCATCCGGATCGGCTCAGGCCATAGGGGACCCGGCCATGGAGGGTGTTGGTGTTGGGGTTTTTCTCAGGCCTGTTCACGCTGACATATCCTTTTCTCTGCCCAGCTGACAGGATTCACCTACTACTCGTTCCATACACATGATCTGCAGCATACTTAACCCCAGTTCTCAAACACCAGTTTTGTTCACTCATCCAACCAATCGCCTCAATCAGTAACCTTATGGCTTTCACTCGATCTGCATAACGTTTACCTTGTTGCAAATGGCGTTTAATTTCCCTTTCCCCTTGCTTTGTGGCTTCTGGTATTATTCTGTTTTATTATTTTGTATCTGTTATGGAAGTTATCGTTCCCCGCAGAATCCCGCTCCGCTGATTTGATTTGGCTCAAGCCCCCCTCTGCGTTTCCTGACAGATTAACAGCAAGCGTGTTAAATAGAGAAGATATCTCTCCGGTGGTATTACAGCCACCCTTGAAATGACGTTAATTATATTCCACGAAGTGTTTACCCTTGATTTGAACATTAGTGGAGCAAAATCTGTGAGGATATATGCTCCTGTTATTAGATTTTTTTGGATGAACATAAAACTTCTCAGAGCAGATCTGACTTAACGGAGAAGAAAATTGTAATTAAGCAAACGCAATATGTCGTTTATTTTCTCTTTTACGACCTTTAAATGAAATAGGAAATTTATTAATAATCACATTAATAACCCTAATGCGTCGGGTCTCGATGATGTAGAGGAGGCCGCACCGGGAGCATCGGATGCAGTAGATGACCCCCAACTAGCTCACAAGTGAAGTGTTGCCTCACCTAGAAGGACTGTTTGAGTCCCTGAATGGTGGTAAGAGAGGAGGTGAAGGGACAGGTGCAGCCCTTAGGCTTGCAGGGATAAGTGCCAGGTGGGAGATCCGTGGGGAGGGACGTGTGGACCAGGCATTCGCGGAAGGAAAGTGGAGAGGGGTGGAGACGGAAAGATGTGCTTAGTGGTGGGGTCTTGTTGAAGGTGGCAGAAGTTGCGGAGGATAATATGCTGGATCCGGAGGCTGGTGGGGTGGTAGGTGAGGACAAAGTGGGGGTAGTACTCTGTCCCTGTTGTAGTGACGGGGGTTGGGGTGAGGGCCGAAGTGAGGGAAATGGAGGAGATACAGGTGAGAGCATCATTGATGACGGCAGAAGGAAAACACGATCCTTAAAGAAAGAGGATATTTGAGATGTCCTGGAATGCAAAGCTACATCCTGGGAACAGATGTGGTGGAGACAGAGGAACTGGGTATAGCTAAGAGCATTTTTGCATGTGGCAGGGTGGGAAGAGGTATAGTCTAGGTAGTTATGAGATGTCAGTGGATAGTCTGTCTCCAGAGATGGAGACAGAGCGGTCCAGAATGGTGAGAGAAGTGTCCGAGATAGTCCAAGTGAATCTGAGGGCTGGGTGTAACTCAGGGGCAAAGTCGATGAAATTGACGAGCTCAGCTTGGGTGCAGGAAGCAGCACTAACGAAGTCGTCAATGTAGTGAAGGAAAAGTTAGGGGGCAGTACCAGTATAGGTTTGGAACATAGAGTGTTTCACATAACCAACAAACAGGCAGGCATAGCTGGATCGCATGCCAGTGCCAAAGCTACACCCTTGCTCTGAAGAAAGTGGGAACAGCGAAAAGAGAAGTTATTACGTGTGAGTACCAGTTCTTCCAACTGGAGGAGTGTGGTGGTGGGGAACTGGTGAAGTCTATTGTCAAGAAAGCAGCGGAGGGCTTTGAGGCCTTCTTGATGGTGAATGGATATGTATCAGATTGGACATCCACAGTAAAAATGAAGCAGTCGAGACCAGAGAACTGGAAGTCACTGACGAGGTGGAGGGCATGAATGTCTCCCAGATGTCGCTGGGGAGGAACTCAGTTCCTCCGTCTCTGCTGTGTCTGTTCCCAGATGAGGCTTTCCATTCCAGGACATCTCAAATATCCTCTTTCTTCAAGGATCGTGTTTTCCCTTCTGCCGTCATCAATGATGCCCCTCACCCGTGTCTCCTCCATTTCCCGCACTTTGGCACTTACCCCATCCCCCGTCACCACAACAGTGACAGAGTTACCCTTGTCCTCACCTACCACCCCACCAGCCTCCGGATCCAGCATATTATCCTCCGTAACTTTTGCCACCTTCAACAGGAGCCCACCTCTAAGCACATCTTTCCCTCTCCACCCCTCTACGCTTTCCACAAGGATCTTTCTTTCCGCGACTTCCCTGGTCCACACATCCCTCCCCATGGATCTCCCACCTGGCACTTGGAGGCATAAATTGGAAAAAAGATGTTCTCAGGGAAAAGTACGGAAGAAATGCGTCAAATATTCGGGGATATTTGTGTAAAGTTCTGTATAGGTACGTTCCAATGAGACAGGGAAGTTATGGTAGTGTAACAGGAACTGTGGTGTACAAAGTCTGTAATAAATATAGTCAAGAATAAAAGAAAAGCTTACAAAAGGTTCAGAGAGCCAGGTAATATTAGAGATCTAGAAGATTATAAGGCGGTAGGAAGGAACTTAAGAAGGAAATTAGGAGAGCCAGAAAGGGCCATGAGAAGGCCTTGGCGGTCAGAATTAAGGAAACCCCAAGGCATTCTACAAGTATATGGAGCTCAGTAAGGTAAGCCGTGGAAGAATAGGACCTATCCAGTGTGTCTGTGGGAAAGTGTATATGGAACCAGAGGAAATAGCAGAGGTACTTAATGAATACTATATTTCTGTATTCATTATTGAAAAGGATCTTAGTGATTGCAGTGATGACTTGCAGCAGACTGAAAAGTCTGAGCATATAGATATTAAGAAAGAGGATAGTCTGGAACTTTTGCAAGTGCATCAAGTTGGATAAGTCCACCGGAACGGAACGAAATGTACCCCAGACTACAGTGGGAGGCGAGGGAGGAGATTGCTGATGCTCTGATGATTATTTTTTGCATCATCAAAGAGGACGCGAGAGGGTCCGGAGGACTGGAGAGCTGCAAGATGTTGGTCCTTTATTCAAGAGAGGGAGTAAAGATAGCCCCAGAGGTTATACCCCAGTGAATCTTATCACAGTGGTTGGTAGCCGATGGAGAGGATCCTGAGAGGCAGGAGTTTTGTACATTTGGAGAGATATAATATGATTAGTAGTAGTCAGCATGGATTTGTCAAGGGCAGGTCATGTCTTACGACCCTGATTGAATTTATTGAGGATGTGACTAAACGAATTGGTGAAAGAAGAGCAGTAGATGTAGTGTATATGGATTTCAGCAAGGCATTTGATAAGGTACCCCATGCAAGGCTTATTAAGAAAGTAAGGAGCCATGGGATCCAAGGGTACATTGCTTTGTAGATCCAGAACTGACTTGCCCACAGAAGCAAAGAGTGGTTTTAGACGGATGATATTCTGCTTGGAGGTCGGTCACCAGTGGAGTGCCTCAGGGATCTGTTCTGGGACCCTTGCTTTTCGTGATTTCTATAAATGACTTGGATGAGGAAGTGGAGGGATGGGTTAGTAAGTTTGCTGATGATATAAAGGTCGGAGGTGTTGTTGATAATGTGGAGAGCTGTCAGAGGTGTTATGATCCAGCAACAATGAATATAAAATTAGGACAGGTTTTTATAACAAATAAAACATTTATTAAACACTGCTAAAAAACCCAAAAATAAACTAACGACTAACTTAACCGGAAGTTAGCTGCTATATGGCAGCTCAAGCAGTTCTTAAAAGCGATAATGCAGAAACAGTTCCTAGAGTAATAATGTAAAAAGTCCACAGCCAGTTAAGAGACACTTACCTTGAAGTAATAATTTCCTCGACGTCACAACGTTACTGCTCATCCTTGCCCGAAGGATTTACGGCGAAGGAAATAAAACGACTTAAAGGCATTGATCTTTCCTTGCTCCAGTCCTTTCTGCTCTTTAGCAGGGACTATTTTGGATTGCAAGTTACTAATTCCTTCCGAATGAGGATCAAATCGAACCTGTTTCACCGCCAACAACACCAACTTTTCTCGATCCTTCAGCTTCCCGAACTTCGATAATTCTTCACTCTCCGACTGGACTTTAACTAGCAGTGACTTTCAGAACTGCCGGCACAACAATTCTTACAGTAGAAATTAAAACTCCACTTTAAAACGAATCTGTGTCATAAAATCAAATACGCTGCAGAACGGAGCCATTGACGAATTAAACCACGAAATGAACTGCGTTACAGGGAGGGGTTCTCCTTTTATACCCTGTTGAAATAGGCCATCACATGACCTTTCACTGGCGGGAAAATTACATCACTCCACCAGCGGAAGACCGTTACATCATGCCCAGCAGAGCCTCAATTACATCATGATCATGTGACAGTCACAGGGTACCCACGGGGTATGTAACAGAGGTTACAACGGGACATTGATAAGATGCAAAACTGGGCAGAGAAGTGACAGATGGAAATCAACCCAAATAAGTGTGAAGTGGTTTATTTTAGTAGGTCAAATATGTTAGCAGTATATAGTATTAATGGTAAGACCCTTGGCAATGTGTAGGATCAGAGGGATCTTCGGGTCCGAGTCTATAGGATGCTGAAAACAGTTGCGCAGTTTGACTCTGTGGTTAAGAAGGCGTATAGTATATTGGCCTTCATCAATCGTGGAATTGAATTTAGGAGCCGGGGGGGGGGGTAATGTTGCAGCTATATAGGACCTTGGTCAGACCCCACTTAGAGTACTGTGCTCAGTTCTGGTCGCCTCACTACAGGAAGGATGTGGAAGCCATAGAAATGGCGCAGATGACATTTACAAGGATGTTTTCTGGATTGGGGGTGGAAGACTTGTGAAAGTAGGTTGAGTGAACTCGGCCTTTTCTCCTTGGAGCGAAGGAAGATGAGAAGTGACCTGATAGATGTGCATAAGATGATGAGAGGCATTGATCTTGTGGATAGTCAGAGGCTTTTTCCCAGGGCTGAAATGGTTGCTACAAGAGGACACAGGATTAAGGTGCCGGGGAGTAGGTACAGAGGAGATGTTAGGGGTAAGTTTTTTACTCAGAGAGTGGTGAGTGCATGAAATGGGCTGCCGGCAACCGTGGTGCAGGCGGATACGCGAGGGTCTTTTAAGAGACTTTTAGATAGCTACATGGAGCTTAGTAAAATATAGGACTATAGGTAAGCCTAGTAGTTTCTAAGGTAGGAACATGTTCAGCACAACTTTCTGGGCCGAAGGGCCTCTGTTGTGCTGTAGGTTTTCTGTGTTTCTATGTTTCTAAAGTAACTTTCAAGAAAAGGTGAATCACACGGAGAGACTAGCGCAGTCAGCCTCACAAATCGTATTGAGAGTGTGAAAGGGAAAAGCGTTTTATCAGCGCTGAGGTACACTAAATCTGAGGGCCACGCATCAGTACTAGATCCACAGTGGAGACAGAGCAGTGAGTCAGCCCACAGTTACTGTATTATACCAGTTCCACACATCACGCATTGATACCAGCTCCCCAATGGATACAGAAGTGAGACATTCTCCAGGCAACCGAGGGCTGCATATTGGTGCAAGTTCCACACTGGGTGCAGAGTGATGAGACTTTATTTTTCCAATAAGCCGGGGTTGCTCATCGGTACGAGTTCCACAGTAGGCTGGAGTAGTTTCCACTTCAAGAACAGAAGGAAATCAGATTGAAAGGTGAGCTTGAGCACATCCTGTGTTCTGCATATACTTAGATTAGTAACGAATTGGAAAATGAGAAGACACGGAATGGTGAAATGGGACAGAGATAACCATGAAGTCACAGATTATTACTACAGAGAAGTAGGCTCTTCCGTCCAGCTAGGTCATCCCTCTGTGATCTTCCGCCTCGCCCCATTTATCTGTGACCTCCGTCCCTCTCTCATCCACATACCTACACAACCTTCATTGTAATGATACATTTGAATCCGCATCTACCACTAACGCTTGCACTTCCTTCCACACTAGCTCGACCCCGAGTGTATAAGCTTTACCACATATATCTCTTGCATATTTCAACTTCGTCCAAAAGCTTGTGAACTCAGTTGTAGATTCACAAAAAGGATAGAACATATAAATCTACAGCATATTACAGGCCTTTCGGTCCACAATGCTATGTCGGTCATGTAACCTACTCTAAAAGCTCCCTAGACTTTCCTGAATGGATAGCCCTCTATTTTTCTGAGCTCCCTGTCCCGGTCCAAATGGTTCTTCAAAGACCCTATTGCGATCCGCTTTCACCACCTCTGCCAGCAGTGCATTCCAGGCACACACCACTCTCTGTGTGAAAAACCTACTCCTGGTATCCTCTCTACAGTCATTTCCAAGCACCTTAAAACTATATCCCCTTGAGTTAGCCATTTCAGCCTTGGAGAAAAAAAGAACACCTGACTATCCACACGTTCAATGCCTCTCATCATCTTAGACACCTCCAAAAGGTCACCTCTCATCCTCTGTCTCTACAGGGAGAAAAGGCCAAGTACACTCAACCTGTTCTCCTACGTTACGCCCTACAATCCAGGAAACATCCCTGTAAATCGCATCTGCACTCTGTCTCTCGTATCCACACACCATCTCTATAATGTTTATATTATAGACCCTAGGTGGGGAAAAAAAATCATGCGTGCTTTGAACCTGTTCATTCCCCGAACTCTGCCTTTCAAATTATAGCTGCATTCCTTGAATCTTGTTGATATATCATTACTGCAAGGAAGTGTTGGCGCGTGGCCATGCGGTTAAAGCGTTTGTCTGGTGATCTGAAGGTCGCTAGTTCGAGCCTTGGCTGAGGCGATGTATGTATCCTTAAGCAAGGCACTTAACCGCACATTGTTCTGTGACGACACCGGTGCCAAGCTGTATTGGTCCTAACGCCCCTCCCTTGGACAACATCAGTGGCGTGGATAGGGTAGACTTGCAGCATGGGCAACTGCCGGTATTCCATACAACCCTGCCCAGGCTTGCGACCTGAAATCTTTCCAAGGTGCAAATCCACGGTCTATCGAGACTAACGGAGGCCTACAATACAACTGCAAGTGGCCAGAACAGCCCTGCCTCATCAACGTGGTGTACAGTTTCAACATAACTTACCAACTCGTGTACTCCGTGATCTGATTGTGAAGGCCACTGTGATCAGTGCTCAATACGAGCAGATCTGCCTGTGACGCTGCTTTCTTGGAATAATAAATCTTTTTAAAAACAGCACACTGAAGTCCACCTAATTAATATGTGCGCCTTTTATCCTTGTAGGTGTTGTAGCTTTCCTCACAATGCAGGGCATTAAATTCTGTATTACATTCCATCTGCCATTCTTCAGCCCATTTCCCAGACAGTCAACATCAAGCTATATGCTTAGATAGAGTTCCTGGCTGGAACAACGCCCCCAACTAAGGAGTCGTCCGCAATTCTTCTGATTCAGCTTTCTACATCAATATCCAAAGCATTAACATGCATGATAAAGAAAACAATGGGCCAGCACCAATCCCTGCAGTAGATTTGTCAGAGTCAAGGAATCAACCATCCACTCTGCCAATCCAGAAAATAACTTTCATCAATCTGTCCACAAGCCGCAGCTAAAGTTGTGTGGACGTGTGACTAGTTTTATTATCAAAGAAATGTACAACATTTTTATTGTGATACATGTTATCAGCTGTTATTGTGGCTTTCATCATTCAAATGCCTCGAAATTACTAGAACAAGTGACAGAAAAAATTATCCTATCTTCCCCCTCGAATCACCTGCCGAGCTAATGTCCTGCTCTCAATGTCAGAAGCGAACGTGCTCCGCTGAATGTGACAAAATAAATCTTTCATTCTCCAAGTTGATTGTCGGGATGATTGACTATTTTAGAAACAACACTGATCAGAAAATGTCCCATTTCGGCAGCTGCCGTTAGATGTCTTGGAAAGTACATTGGCAACGTTCATATTATCGCTTGTTTAAAAGTTGATAACTTGAAACATCCCTTGGAGATACGAATTCATGACACAGTGACAGAGTGAAAAAAAACACTTTCATTTCAGTGTTTGTTTAGCTGGTTGTCCCTAATGCGACTGATGTCATAACCACGCTAACTGCCTCAGTGGAATTACTCTGAATTGCATAAACCTCTATAAAATCTGCCACCAGTTCATATGAGCAGTTGGAACGCTCCATGCAACTGAACGCTGCCTCTGACGGATTATGGGATATCTAGCAATTTACTACATCGTGGACGTTTTCTATCCTGCAGTTGTAGCGGTCGGTAAGGTACTGGAGCTGGTCACTCTATGCATGGTGCCGTCTTCATCTTGCTTTTGTTCCACTGCACAGATGCTACCTTCGTCTGAAATGTGTTTCCAGAATTGAGGATACAAGCATCTGATAGTTTATTTATTCAATTTCCATATCTTTCAGTTGTGATGCTTTTTATTTCTTTTGTCAATTACATCGGTACCATTATTGCCAGAGTTCCATAGTTTCGCCTTGCTCGGCTTTCTGAACCGACAGTGGTCGCATTTTCAGCTCAGAATCTGATTCGGGCAGTCGAATATAGACACTCAGGTCTGTTCTTCCATAAACCACTAAATTATAACTTCTGCATTAAATCTCAGGATTTCACTACATATAACCCCTTGAGCTATTTCACCTCAAATAATGGAAATGGTGTTGTTATTGGAGGATCAACCTTCAACGGTCCGTGAGTCCTGGAAATCAGATGTCCGGCTCTAAACCGTCGGTGAGTCGCCAACCCACTGCTAATTCTGCCCATTATTGTCCAGCCAGAGTGCACGGGCAGATTCCGCACAAATTGAGTTTCTGCTTTTCATTTCCAAAATAAATTCATGTCCAGCATTGCTTTGGAAAAATCGTGTTCATTCAGACATTTGCAGCAAACGATAATTTTGTATTGATATTTTTTTGCTCTCCAAATTTTTCGTAGTTAATTTAACGGCGATTGTGATCCTATCTCGGGGAAAATGCGGACTCTCCAAATGTGTCACACGTTACCTGGTTGGATTGGCAACAGCGGATCTGATGGTGGTTATAGTTGTCGCTTTAGTGGAACATACCAACAATATCTACATTTATTCCAGATCTCTGCTCATCACCCCTGTATGCGCTCTGACACTTGTATTTCATATTGTGACGAGGGACTGTTCTGTTTGGTTTACGGTCAGTTTTACCTTCGATCGTTTCATCGCAATTTGCTGTCGAAAGCTTGGGGAACGATACTGCACTGAAAGAACAGCAACGGCGGTTATGGTGACTGTTGTTACAGTGATTTGTGGGAAAAATGCCCCGTTTTACTTTGCCGTGGAACCTTACGTCATTATTGACAACATATCGTGGCCTTCACACATGAATACGCTACCTTACCCGTGTGGAAAGGATTCGAATTACTGGATAGCATTTTAGTACCGTTGCTACCAATCGGTTTAATCCTTGTCTTCAATGGATTAACAATAAGATATATAATTGCGGCAAATACAGTCCGCAGAGGTCTTCGGAGGAGTAGCGATAAACAGAAGGATACCGAGATGGAAAACCGCAGAAAATTGATGATTTTATTGTTTGCAATTTCAGCTAATCTCATGTTGTTTTGGATGCCCTATGTAGCTCATTCCCTGAAATGGCAAGTGGAAAATTACTATTACCAGGACAGATATTTGAATTCCCCGGTATATGTGCTACAGCAATTTGCGTTCATGTTGCAAATTCTCAGTGTGTGCACCAATACATGAATCTGTACACTGACACAGAGGAAATTCAGGCAAGAGCTGAAGGATGGAATGAAGTACGTGTTTACATTAAATAACCATCTGTGTAGATAACGCCCACTCCAACTGGAATTCAGCGGAGTTTTGGAATAAATCATTAGGATTGGCAAATATGTTATAAATTCCAATAATCATGTACCTGGTCATCCTGAAATGAATAAATTCCGATCATTGTACAACTTTGTACAACATGCAAACCTAGAAATTAATAATAATTTGCAATAAATAGCCAATTTGCCAATGAAACATAGAAAAACACTCAAATCAGCATGAGTTAATCGGTCTGATGGTCGAGTGGATGAAATTGTCCCAGAGTCTGCTGTCCTGGATTTTATGCTGCGGTACCGTTTCCCGGATGTACAAAGTTAAGGGAGGGAAGCTTAGGGGAGACATCAGGGGTAAGTTTTTTTACACAGAGGGTTGTGGGTGTCTGGAATGAATTGCCAGGGATGGTGGAGGCTAAAACATTAGGGGTATTTAAGAGCCTCTTGGACAGACACATGGATGAAAGAAAAATTGAGGGTTACAGGATAGTGTGGGTTTAGTACATTTTTTTAAGGAATATATGTGTCGGCACAACATCGAGGGCCGAAGGGCCTGTATTGTCCTGTTGTATTCTAGTGCCTAGTGTCTAATATCACAGAGACTGGAGAATCATCCGCTTTATCCACAGCATAAAAGCCAGACCAGCAGGCTCCGGGAGAGTTTCATCCAGCAGGCCATCAAACTGATTACTCACGCTGATTTGAGGGTTTTTCTATATTACATCGACTGCTCTATTTATTACAAATTGTTATTAATTACTAGGATTCCACGTTGTTCATTTATACGGCGATGTAACCAAAAGCTTTTTATTCCTCATGTATGTGAACGATATAAGAATAAAGTCAATTCAATCAAAAAGGGAGAAATGACGTCCGGACATCTGGGGGTTCAGAATTTTCAAAATGTACATAGTCGCAAAAGAGAGTAAAGGGAAATTCTTTGAAACACAGGGAGAGTGTGGTAGTATCACAACTGTAGAAAGGGGGGATCGAATGTTAATAGACTGTGAGTAGAACTCAGAAGTAGAAAGGGGAGAAACACTCGTTTGAGAGTATTCTGTGCAGAGCTCCCATCACCAAAACGAAAACAACACAGAGACAGTGACAGATCGGGAGATAGAGTTTGGACAGGTGCCATTTTAACACGGCTGTTGTCACAGGCAACTTAAAAACTTCACTAATATTCGTGGCACTTCATCTGGTTAAAAAAGTTTAGACGTGACAGAATTTCTCGGCTGTGTCCAGGAAGGAGTCCTATCACAATAAGCAGGCACGCGGACTGGCGAACAGTCTATCCTAGAGCTAGTACTGGAAAGTGAAAAGGGTCGGTTAACAGATCGCTCCGCGGATCAGCATTTCAGAACGATAGAGCACAGCTATTTGACATTTAACTAATACCTTATACTGGCATAGGAGAAGACAGTATGGAATGTATTTAATTGATGCTATTAGGTAAGAACATGGGAGTCGAATTTGAGAAGTGATGCGTTCCCTAAAATGCACAACAGAAATATGGAGATTGTTAATGGAACACGAAATTGGGTCTCATTTTTGGAGGATAACGAGATAGAGAGTTGGAGAGATGAACGATAAAAGAGAAAGCATGTCTCCGGAATGCAAGGAGGCAGTGAAGGACCTAACTGCTACTTCGCTTCAATATTCACCATTGAGTGCGACAAGATGGATACAGGGGAAAGGGACAGATGTGCAGCGGTATGCAGATGCTTAGAATTACGAGCTGGAATCTGGAAAAACATTAAAATAAATCATAAATAAAACATGAAAAATAGGGAGATGAAATCAGAACAGTCGGACTGAGGTATATTAATTGTTAAGGGGTTTGGTTGGATTCCCTATGGTGCACGCACTCAGAACGGCAGATGGTTTGGGATCTGGTGAAAGCTGGCTGTATAGATTCAGTAAAATTTCATGCACAAGTGGCTGACAAGGGAAGTCAAAGCTAATGTAAAAGCAAAAGAGAGAGTATAGGACAGACCAATAAAAATAGTGTGAAGGCAGAGGATTGGAAAGCTTTCAAATCCGTGCAGAGAACAACTAAAATAACCATTGGGAGGGAAAGGATGAAACGTAAAATCAACTGAGCAAGCAATATCACAGTGGATGGTAAACGCTTTTGTAACTCTCTGTTCGGTTAGTGGCTTAATCTGAAGGATGATAGCCTCAGGCCAGGCCAAACTTATGAAACCTCGTTTGGGTGGATGCTGCGCGACGTGTCCCCTGTTACAAATCAGTACCACGAAATAGCAAACGGAACACAATATGCGATTAAAAGAGTGAGCTTTATACTTCTAGATTTGAATATATATGGTTAGTAAAAATAATCAAAAAAAGGAAAATGGCGCTTCTCATGCATCAGTCTAATGTGCAAAAGTTTAAGCTCACGGATAAGGCCGTTCGTCCACCATCGACCTCCTCCGATCGTCACTGAACTTCAGACCCTTGCTCCATGTCCACTATGTCCGGCGGTCTACCAACTCTCTCCATTTGCGTCTTCTCTCCTCATCTCTCCCAAACATTGCTGCTACAGAGAAACCATTGCTTTAGCAGTGGAACATTACTCCAGTCTACTGGCGAGGCCTTCCCGATCTATCACTCGTGCTCACCTGCAACTCAGAAGCCTCAGTCCAATGGCCAAGCCCCACTTCCTCCCCTAAAGAGTACCGCTGCAACCCAGGCTGCCCACAGATATTCCCCCAACCCACCACTTCACCTAACTCAGCGGGAGAAGAGAAGGGAGTCTCTTCCTCAATCAATGGCGAGTTAGCAAAAGGCAGCATATACCACACATCCAGGTCCTCATCCTCCGAAACAGTATCCCTCTCAGGGGTAGGGTCCAGCCTGACCTCGCCTGCTGTGGGTCCGGAAGTCGCCCCGAATTTCCACAGAGTCCTCTTACTAGGTGTAGGCTACAAGTCAGGCTCTAGGCCTACCTGCACCACTTGTGTAGTGGTAACAGGTGATTCCGATGGAGAATCTTGACAGACCCCTTCACATCCTTTGGTTTCACTCGGAGAATTGGTAGGTTTGGCACCTGACTCTCCACCACATAGGGCTCAGCCTCCAGCGGACAAACAACTTATGTTTTCCAGGTAGGCCCAAATTCCTTATGAGGGCTCTCGTCTCCCGGCAGGAGTTCGGAGAACCTCAAATTTTGATCGCACCTCCTCTTATTTCCTTGATTCTGCTTGGCATCCGTGACCACAGCTAATTCATAAGCTTTTTTTTCAGCTCTCTTATCATAACAGTCACACACTTCAGATAAGTTTTGAGGGGTAAGTCACTCTCGTCAGTCCCCCAAACAAAAGTCAAGGGGCAAGGTCGCCTTGCGCCCAAACATAAAATACTATGTCGAGTACCCAATTGCTTCATTTCATGTCCGGTTGTAATTGTGAACCAGATGCCCAATATGCTGACACCATTTGCTTTTCTTGCTGATCTTCAGGGTCCCGAGCACATCTAGCAAGGTCCGATTAAACCTCTCTAGTTGGGAATCACCCTCTATAGGTCGTGGTCCTCGACTTCTCGACTCCAAACATGCCCAGTATCTCATGGATGAGTCTGCTCTCGAAATCCTGTCCTTGATCACTATGTATCAGCCTGGGAAACCCTTTTACCACCGAAGGCACCCTCTGCTCCTTGACAGGAAACCCTGAGCATATCGGGTGTACTGATCCGTGATGTCTAAGACATTCGCCGTGTTGCTGGCATCAGGTTCTATTGACAGGAAATCCTTACACACCAGGTCCAGAGGACCCGCAATCTGCAAGTGGGACACGGGAGCTTACCAACGCCCATTTCAACGCCAGAAATTGCAACTTGTGTGTGGGATAGTATTTTTTAATGGAGGGCGACAGACTCCGGCTGACAAATGCAACAGACCTTAACCCGGTACCTTGATCCTGATACAGGACGTCCCCTAAACCCTCTCGGGTGGTATCCATGTGTAGTACATACGGCAATTGGGGTCCACAAAAGCCAGCACCGGCGCTTGGGTCAACAGCTTCTTCAGCGACTGAAAGACCTCCTCACATTTTGCAGTCCACTTCCGTCCAAAGGGCTCCGACGGACAAAGATACTCTCCTCCTTCCTCTACCTTTCACCGTCCCTTGCTTCCTCACGGGAGGGGTAACTGCACAGAAGCTGATTCAGCGGGTGACTCACTTTAGCGTAGCCTTTCACGAACCTCCGATACTAACCACAGAACTCGAGGAATGAGCGTAGAGCACTTAAAGTCTGGGGTCTTGGCCACCTCAACCTTAGCCGGAAAATCAGCTACCCCATCCAATGAGACTACGTGCCCCAGCATAGCTAACAGAAGATTTGCAGAAGTTTTAACTCTTCAGATTCCAGGCGGCCCAGCACCTTCAGCAGCCTTGCTTCATGTTCTTCTAAGACGGATCCAAACACTATGAGATCATTCAGATATATCAATACCCCAAGCAAATTCACCGTTTTGTCCGTGACCCGCTGAAAGGTTGCAGGAGTTCCCGAGATGCCCTTTGGGCATCGTTTCGAGCTGGAAGAAATCCCAGGGGACATAGCAATGCCATCTCTTCTTTGCCAACCTCACTCAGGGGGATCTGATAATATCCAAACCTTAAGTCCAGCACACTGAATCACTTCGGACGCTACAGACAGCCCAGCGCGACTTCAGTCCTCCGGACAGATAAAGTTGAACCCAGTTAGGTGTGAAGTGGTAGGTCAAATATGGGCTTGAATATAGTATTAAGACTTGGCAGTGTGGAGGATCAGAGGGAACTGGTGTCCGAGTCCAGAGGACGCTCAAAGCAGCTGCACAGGTTGAGTGTGTTAAGAAGGCGAACTGTGTACAGTATTGGCCTTCATCAATCGTGTAATTGAATTTAGGAGCCAACAGTTAATGCTGAAGCTGTATAGCACCCTGGTCAGACCCCATTTGGAGTACTGTGCTCAGTTCCGGTCGCCTCACTACAGGAAGGATGTGGAAACCATAGAAAGGGTGCAGAGGAGATTTACAAGGATGTTGCCTGGATTGGGGTGAATGCCTTATGAGAATAGGTTGAGTGAACTCGGCCTTTTCTCCTTGGAGTGAAGAAGGATGAGAGCTGAACTGATAGAGGTGTATAAGATGATGAGAGGCATTGATCGTGTGGATAATCAGAGGCTTTTTCCCAGGGCTGAAATGGTTGCCACAAGAGGACACAGGTTTAAGGTGCTTGGGAGTAGATACAGAGGAGATGCCGGGGGTAAGTTTGTTACTCAGAGAGTGATGAGTGCTTGGAATGGGCTGCTGGCAACGGTGGTGGAGGCAGATACGATAGGGTCTTTTAAGAGACTTTTGGATAGGTACATGGAGCTTAGAAAAATAGAGGGCTCCAGGTAAGTCTTGTAATTTCTAAAGTAGGGACATGTTCGGCACAACTTCGTGGTCCGAAAGGCCTGTATTGTGTCTTTGTTTCTATGTTTCAAAGGCCAATCCGGTCATCAGGAGTTTGGAGAAGAGGGAACTTCAATTAGATTGCCCACAAAAAGATAAAAAGAAGGAGTCGTTCACCGCAGCTTAATAGCGTTTTGAATGATTCTTAAAGATAGATCTATGGGCATTTAGAGAATCATGGTCTGATCAGGGACAGTCAGCATGGCGTTGTGAAGGGCAGATCATGCCTAACAAGCCTGATAGAGTCCTTTGAGGAAGTAACCAAGCTTATAGATGAGGGTAGTGCAGTGGATGTGATCTACATGGATTTTAGTAAGGCATTTGACAAGGATCCACATGGTAGGCATATTCAGAAAGTCAGAAGGCATGGGATCCAGGGAAGTTTGGCCAGGTGGATTCAGAATTGGCTTGCCTGCTGAAGGCAGAGAGTCGTGGTGGAGGGAGTACATTCAGATTGGAGGGTTGTGACTAGTGGTGTCCCACAACGATCTGTTCTAGGACCTCTACTTTTTGTGATTTTTATTAACGACCTGGATGTGGGGGTAGAAGGGTGGGTTGGCAAGTTTGCAGACGACACGAAGGCTGGTGGTGTTGTAGATAGTGTAGAGGATTGTCAAAGATTGCAGAGAGACATTGATAGGATGCAGAAGTGGGCTGAGCAGTGGCAGATGGAATTCAACCCGGAGAAGTGTGAGGTGGTACACATTGGAAGGACAAACTCTAAGGCAGAGTACAAAGTAAATGGCAGGATACTTCGTAGTGTGGAGGAGCAGAGAGATCTGGGGGTACATATCCATAGATCCCTGAAAGTTGCCTCACAGGTAGATAGGGCAGTTGAGAAAGCTTATGGGGTGTTAGCTTTCATAAGTCGAGGGATAGATTTTAAGAGACGCGATGTAATGATGCAGCTCTGTAAAATTCTAGTTAGGCCACACTTGGAGTATTGTGTCCAGTTCTGGTCACCTCACTATAGGAAGGATGTGGAAGCATTGGAAAGGGTACAGGGGAGATTTACCAGGATGATGCCTGGTTTAGAGAGTAAGGATTATGATCAGAGAATAAGGGAGCTAGGGCTTTACTCTTTGGAGAGAAGGAGGATGAGAGGAGTCATAATAGAAGTGTGCAAAATATTAAGAGGAATAGACAGAGTGGACAGCCAGCGCCTCTTCCACAGGGCACCACTGCTCAGTACAAGAGGACATGGCTTTAAGGTAAGGGGAGTTCAAGCGGGATATTAGAGGAAGGTTTTTCACTCAGAGTGTGGTTGGAGTGTGGAATGCACTGCTTGAGTCAGTGGTGGAGGTAGATACACTAGTGAAGTTTAAGAGACTACTAGACAGGTATATGGAGGAAATTAAGGTGGGGGGTTATATGGGAGGCAGGGTTTGAGGGTCGGCACAACATTGTGGGTCGAAGGGCCTGTAATGTGCTGTACTATTCTATGTTCTATGTTCTATGAACAGCGGCCAGTTGGCGATTCAGATTAATTAGTAAGAGTAATTTAAAGGAAAGCAGGGGCAAGCGCTGAGGATATCGTCTGAGAGGAGAGGGTTAGGGTTAGGGTTAGGTAGCGATTATGCGGGCAGTGGGATAATTAGCCCCCTTGTGATTTTTGATCTCGCCACTTGAGATTCAGTTTCACGTGACCCTGCCACTTTGATTTGGCCCACGCTTTCATTAACCAGGTCCAATACTTGCCTTTGTTGAATCTTATTCCCCTTGACATAGGATATCCAGTTTGTGGGGGGTTAGCAAGGTTTAATAGGGGTGTGTTTAGGGTTTGTGGGGCCAAAGCCAGGGTTAATCGGGGAGTGCCTAGGGTTTGTGGGGTTGTGTGTCCCTTTTGGACTTTAGGATTAGGTTTGTGTGCTGGGCTGGTGAAGGTATATATCGGGTATGTGGGGATTTAGCAGGGGTCAATCGGGGTGTGCTTAGGGTTTGTGGGGCTGGAGCCAGGGCTAGTCGGGAAGTGTTTAGGTTTTGTGGGGGTGTGTGCCCCTTTTGGACTTTAGGGTTAGGTTTGAGTGTTGGGCTGGTGGATGTATATGTTTGGCTGAGTGGGGTTAGGCTGCAGAGTTTGAAATATGAGCTGCTATGTTTAGGGTTTGTGGGGCTGAAGCCAGGGTTGATCGGGAAGTGCCTAGGGTTTGTGGGGGTGTGTGCCCCTTTTGGACCTTAGGATTAGGTTTGTGTGTAGGGCTGGTGGATGTTTTTGTTTGGTTGGGAGGGTTTAGGCTGCAGAGTTTGAGATATGAGCTGCTATGCCAGCTAGGCTTGTATGGGGAAGTCAGGTTAATCTGGTTCATGCCTTTCATTATCGTGTCCCGGGACACATCGTCAGTAATGCACTCTCGGATCGTCAGGTGTTTCGAGCCTTTACATTAGACACCCTCCCCGAGACGGCCCCGCCAAGGTGATCAAGCTTGGCGTGTGTATTGCCCCTGGACCAGATAATGAAAGGCATGTAATTGTGCGGGTCATGCTATTTCTAAGGGTTTCATTCCAGGGCAGCCTAGCTCTTTAGGCCTCGTTCAGGCCGTGCGGAGAATAAGTCTGCAGTGTTTCAATCCATCTCCTCTCTGCTCTTTTTCTTTGGGCGTTTGTCCAGTTTATGTTAGTTTCCAGGCCTAATATTTTTAAAAAGTACCCCCCATGTTCCTGGAAATGTCTGCTAACCAATCTGTTTTGGATACCCCTTCTGATGTTACTGAGGTGTCCCGTGAATCTGGTCCTCAGGCTGTTGCCCGTCTCCCCTACGTATATAATATGGCATAGTGTGCACTGGATTGCATATACTACATTCTTTTGTTCACAGGTTATCCTCTGCTCTATCTCGGCCCACTTTCCTGTGGCTCTGTTGTGTATGCTTTTTGAAATTCTCAGGTATATGCATGCCCTGCAATTTCCCACCTCACAGTTTGGCGCTGCTCGTACTTTGGTACTGACTAGTATGTCTTTCAGATTCCTACCCCTTTTGTAGGCTGAGACAATGGTGTATTGTCCCAGGGTCTCCGCTTCCACATTAGGGTTAGGTTGAGATTATGCGGGCAGTGGGCTAAAATGCCCTCTTGTGATTTTTGATCTCCTCACTTGAGAATCCGTTTTACGTGACCCTGCCACTTTGATCTGGCCCACGCCTTCATTAACCAGGTCCCACATTTGCCTTTGTTGAATCTTGCCCCTCTCGACATAGGATATCCGGTTTGTGGGGGTTTAAGCAAGGGTTAATCGGGGAGTGCCTAGGGTTTGTGGGGGTGTGTGCCCCTTTTGGAAGTTGCCTGTGGTTTGTGGGGGGGTGTGCCCCTTTAGGAATTTGCCTAAGGTTTGTGGGGGGGTGTGCCCCTTTTGGAAGTTGCCTAGGGCTTGTGGGCGTGGGTTAGGTTGAGATTATGCGGGCAGTGGGCTAAAAAGCCCTCTTGTGATTTTTGATCTCCTCACTTGAGATTCCGTTTCACGTGACCCTGCCACTTTGATCTGCCCCACGCCTTCATTAACCAGGTCCCACAATTGCCTTTGTTGAATCTTGCCCCTCTCGACATAGGATATCCGGTTTGTGGGGGTTTAGCAAGGGTTAATCAGGGAGTGCCTAGGGTTTGTGGGGGTGTGTGCCCCTTTTGGAAGTTACCTAGGGTTTGTGGGGGTGTGTGCACCTTTTGGAATTTGCCTAGGGTTAGTGGGGGTGTGTGCCCCTCTTGGAATTTGCCTTGGGTTTGTGGGGGTGTGTGCCGCTCTTGGAATTTGCCTTGGGTTTGTGGGGGTGTGTGCCCCTTTTGGACTTTAGGATTAGGTTTGAGTGTAGGACTGGTGGATGTACATGTTTGGCTGGCAGAGTTTAGGCTGCAGAGTTTGAAGTCTGAGCTGCTATGCTGGCTAGGCTTGTACAGGGAAGACAGGTTAATCTGGCCCATGCCTTTCAATATCGTGGTCCGACACCACTTGGTTCAGCGAACCGGGTGTTCACTGGGACACATCGTCAGTAGTGAACATTCGGATCCTCGGCTGTTTTGGGCCTTTAATCACTAGACAGCCTACAGAAGCGGCGCAACAGTGTCTGACTCAGACACTGCCTGTATTTTTCCCAGGGACCAATAATGAGAGGCATGTAATTCTGAGAGTAATGATATTTATAAATATCAATACCTGGCACATGTATGCCTGGGATTGCATGGGTTAAATTGAAAGTGTTTACTGGGCATTCAGCAGAGCTGTACCTGAGTTTAGCACTGACCTGTCTGTCGTCCCCATCCGGGGTTTAATTTACTAGTTCTCTCTCGCCTTGTGTGTATCTGGGCTTTCTTATTGGCCTTTCGTGGGCCGGGAAAATGAAGAGCGTGTCACTGATAGGTTAGGTTGAGATTATGCGGGCAGTGGGCTAAAAAGCCCTCTGGTGTTTTTTGATCTCCTCACTTCAGATTCCGTTTCACGTGACCCTGCCACTTTGACCTGGCCAACGCCTTCATTAACTAGGTCCCATACTTGCCTTTTTTGAATCTTGCCCTCTCCGGTTCGTTGGGGATTAGCAAGGCTTAATCGGGGAGTGCCTAGGGTTTGTTGGGCTGTGTGCCCCTTTTGGAATTTGCCTAGGGTTTGTAGTGGTGTGTGCCCCTTTTGCACTTTAGGATTTGGTTTGAGTGTTGAGCTGGTGGATGTATATATGTGGCCGTCACAGGTAAGGCTGTCGAGTTTTGAGCAGTGATGTATGAACTGCTATGGCGGATAGGCTCGCATGAGGGTAAGGGTTAGGATTTTGTTGCAAAACTGTCATACCGACAGGTCACCGCCAGGTGGGATTTCTGTCTTCACCTAATCCTTCATTGTGACAGGACACCACCAGGTGGGAGTATTGTCCACACCTGATCTGTCATGGCGGCAGGCCACCAGCAGGTGGGAGTGTTGTACACTTCTGATCTGCCGTTATGACAGGACACCACCAGGTGGGATTATTGTCCACATCTGATCTGTCATGGCGGCAGGACGCCAGCAGGTGGGAGTGTTGCACACATCTGATCAGTCATTGTGACAGGACACCACCAGGTGGGAGTATTGTCCACACCTGATCTGTCATGGCGGCAGGCCGCCAGCAGGTGGGAGTGTTGTACACTTCTGATCTGCCGTTATGACAGGACACCACCAGGTGGGATTATTGTCCACATCTGATCTGTCATGGCGGCAGGACGCCAGCAGGTGGGAGTGTTGCACACATCTGATCAGTCATTATGACAGGACACCACCAGGTGGGAGTATTGTCTACGGACGAACTGTCATTGTAGCAGGACACCACCAGGTGGGAGTATTCTCCACATCTCATCTGTCATGGCGGCAGGACACCAGCAGGTGGGAGTGTTGTACACATCTGATATGTCGTTATGACAGGACACCAGCAGGTGGGAGTATTGTCCACATCTGATCTGTCGTTATGACAGGAGACCAGCAGATGGGAGTATTGTCTACGGACGAACTGTCATTGCGGCAGGACACCACAAGGTGGGAGTGTTGTCAACAAGGGATCAGTCCTTGCCGCAGGACATCTGCAGCTGGAAATGTTGTACACAGCCAAACTGTCATTAGGGTTAGGGTTAGGGTTAGGTTGAAATTGGGTTAGGGTTAAGGTTAGGTTGAAATTATGCGGGCAGTGGGCTAAAAAGCCCTCTTGTGATTTTTGATCTCCTCACCTGAGATTCCGTTTCTCGTGACCCTGCCACATTGATCTGGACCACGCCTTCGTTAACAAGGTCCCACACTTGCCTTTGTTGAATCTTGCCCCTCTCGTCATAGGATATCCGGTTTGTGGGGGTGTGTGCCCCTTTTGGAATTTGCCTAGGGTTTGTAGTGGTGTGTGCCCCTTTTGCACTTTACGATTTGGTTTGAGTGCTGAGCTGGTGGATGTATATATGTGGCTGTCACAGCTAAGGCTGTCGAGTTTGAGCAGTGATGTATGAACTGCTATGGCGGATAGGCTCGTATGAGGCTAAGGGTTAGGATTTTGTTGCAAAACTGTCATACCGGCAGGTCACCACCAGGTGGGATTACTGTCTTCACCTAATCCTTCATTGCGACAGGACACTACCAGGCGGGACTATTGTCCACATCTGATCTGTCATGGCGGCAGGACGCCAGCAGGTGTGAGTGTTGTACACATCTGATCAGTCATTATGACAGGACACCATCAGGTGGGAGTATTGTCTACGGAAGAACTGTCATTGTAGCAGGACACCACCAGGTGGGAGGATTCTCCACATATCATCTGTCATGGCGGCAGGACACCAGCAGGTGGGAGTGTTCTACACATCTGATCAGTCGTTATGACAGTACACCACCAGGTGGGAGTATTGTCCACATCTGATCTGTCGTTATGACAGGACACCACCAGCTGGGAGTATTGTCCACATCTGATCTGTCGTTATGACAGTACACCACCAGGTGGGAGTACTGTCCACATCTGATCTGTCGTTATGACAGGACACCACCAGGTGGGAGTGTTCTACACATTTAATCTGTCGTTATGACAGGACACCACCAGGTGGGAGTATTCTCTACAGACGAGCTGTCATTGTGGCAGGACACCACCAGGTGGCTGTATTCTCCACATCTGATCTGTCATGGTTGCAGTTCACCAGCGGGTGGGAGTGTTGTACACATCTGATCTGTCGTTATGACAGGAGACCAGCAGATGGGAGTATTGTCTACGGACGAACTGTCATTGCGGCAGGACACCACAAGGTGGGAGTGTTGTCAACAAGGGATCAGTCCTTGCCGCAGGACATCTGCAGCTGGAAATGTTGTACACAGCCAAACTGTCATTAGGGTTAGGGTTGGGGTTAGATTGAAATTGGGTTAGGTTTAAGGTTAGGTTGAAATTATGTGGGCAGTGGGCTAAAAAGCCCTCGTGATTTTTGATCTCCTCTCTTGAGATTCCGTTTCACGTGACCCTGCCACTTTGATCTGGCCCACGCCGTCATTAACCAGGTCACACACTTGCCTTTTTTGAATCTTGCCCTCTCCGGTTCGTTCGGGATTAGCAAGAGTTAATCGGGGAGTGCCTAGGGTTTGTGGGGCTGTGTGCCCCTTTTGGAATTTGCCTAGGGTTTGTAGTGGTGTGTGCCCCTTTTGCACTTTAGGATTTGGTTTGAGTGTTGAGCTGGTGGATGTATATATGTGGCAGTCACAGGTAAGGCTGTCGAGTTTTGAGCAGTAATGTATGAACTGCTATGGCGGATAGGCTCGCATGAGGGTAAGGGTTAGGATTTTCTTGCAAAACTGTCATACCGACAGGTCACCACCAGGTGGGATTTCTGTCTTCACCTAATCCTTCATTGTGACAGGACACCACCAGGTGGGAGTATTGTCCACACCTGATCTGTCATGGCGGCAGGCCGCCAGCAGGTGGGAGTGTTGTCCACATCTGATCTGTCGTTATGACAGGATACCACCAGGTGGGAGTATTGTCTACGGGCGAACTGTCATTGCGGCAGGACACCACAAGGTGGGAGTGTTGTCAACAAGGGATCAGTCCTTGCCGCAGGACATCTGCAGCTGGAAATGTTGTATACAGCCAAACTGTCATTAGGGTTAGGGTTAGGGTTAGGTAGAAATTATGCGGGCAGTGGGCTAAAAAGCCCTCTTCTGATTTTTGATCTCCTCACTTGAGATTCCGTTTCACGTGACCCTGCCACTTTGATCTGGCCCACGCCTTCATTAACCAGGTCCCACAATTGCCTTTGTTGAATCGTGCCCCTCTCGATATTCGATATCCGGTTTGTGGGGGTTTAGCAAGGGTTAATCGGGGAGTGCCTAGGGTTTGTGGGGGTGTGTGCCCCTTTTGGAAGTTACCTAGGGTTTGTGGGGGTGCTTGCACCTTTTGGAATTTGCCTAGGGTTAGTGGGGGTTAGGGTTAGGTTGAGATTATGCGGGCAGTGGGCTAAAATGCCCTCTTGTGATTTTTGATCTCCTCACTTGAGATTCCGTTTCACAACACCCTGCCACTTTGATCTGGCCCACGCCTTCATTAACCAGGTCCCACACTTGCCTTTGTTGAATGTTGCCCCTCTCGACATTGGATATCCGGATTGTGGGGGTTTAGCAAGGGTTAATCGGGGAGTGCCTAGGGTTTGTGGGGGTGTGTGCACCTTTTGGAATTTGCCTAGGGTTTGTGGGGGTGTCTGCCCCTTTTGGACTTTAGGATTAGGTTTGAGTGTAGGGCTGGTGGATCTACATGTTTGGCTGGCAGAGGTTAGTCTGCAGAGTTTGAAGTCTGAGCTTCTATGGCTAGGGCCATGCCTTTCAATATCGTAGTCCGACACCACTTGGTTCAGCGAACCGGGTGTGCACTGGGGCATATCATCAGTAGTGAACATTCGGATCCTCGGCTGTTTCGGGCCTTTAATCACTAGACAGCCTACAGAAGCGGCCCAACAGTGTCCGACTCAGACACTGCCTGTATTTTTCCCAGGGACCAATAATGAGAGGCATGTAATTCTGAGGGTAATGATATTTTTAAATATCATTACCTGGCACATGTATGCCTGGGATTGCATAGGTTAAATTCAAAGTGTTTACTGGGCATTCAGCAGAGCTGTACCTGAGTTTAGCACTGACCTGTCTATCGTCCCCATCCGGGGTTTAATTTACTGGTTCTCTCTCGCCTTGTGTGTACCTGGGCTTTCTTATTGGCCTTTCGTGGGCTGGAAGAATGAAGAGCGTGTCGCTGATAGGTTAGGTTGAGATGATGCGGGCAGTGGGCTAAAAAGCCCTCTTGTGATTGTTGATCTCCTCACTTGAGATTCCGTTTCACATCACCCTGCCACTTTGATCTGGCCCGCGCCTTCATTAACCAGGTCCCACACTTGCCTTTTTTGAATCTTGCCCTCTCCGCTTCGTTCGGGATTAGCAAGAGTTAATCGGGGAGTGCCTAGGGTTTGTGGGGGTGTCCGCCCCTTTTGGAATTTGCCTGGGGTTTGTAGTGGTGTGTGCCCCTTTCGCACTTTAGGATTTGGTTTGAGTGTTGAGCCGGTGGATGTATATATGTGGCAGTCACAGGTAAGGCTGTCGAGTTTTGAGCAGTGATGTATGAACTGCTATGGCGGATAGGCTCGCATGAGGGTAAGGGTTAGGATTTTCTTGCAAAACTGTCATACCGACAGGTCACCACCAGGTGGGATTTCTGACTTCACCTAATCCTTCATTGTGACAGGACACCACCAGGTGGGAGTATTGTCCACACCTGATCTGTCATGGCGGCAGGCCGCCAGCAGGTGGGAGTGTTGTACACATCTGATCTGTCGTTATCACAGGACACCACCAGGTGGGAGTATTGTCCACATCTGATCTGCCGTTATGACAGGATACGACCAGCTGGGAGTATTGTCTACGGACGAACTGTCATTGTGGCAGGACACCACCAGGTGGGAGTATTCTCCACATCTCATCTGTCATGGCGGCAGGACACCAGCAGTTGGGAGTGTTGTACTCATCTGATCTGTCGTTATGACAGGACACCGCCAGGTGGGAGTATGGTCCACAACTGCTGTCGTTATGACAGGATATCACCAGGTGGGAGTATTGTCTACGGACGAACTGTCATTGCGGCAGGACACCACAAGGTGGGAGTGTTGTCAACAAGTAATCAGTCCTTGCCGCAGGACATCTGTAGCTGGAAATGTTGTACACAGCCAAACTGTCATTCGGGTTAGGGTTAGGGTTAGGTAGAAATTATGCGGGCAGTGGGCTAAAAAGCCCTCTTGTGATTTTTGATCTCCTCACTTGAGATTCCGTTTCACGTGACCCTGCCACATTGATCTGGACCACGCCTTCGTTAACAAGGTCCCACACTTGCCTTTGTTGAATCTTGCCCCTCTCGACATAGGATATCCGGTTTGTGGGGGTGTATGCCCCTTTTGGACGTTGCCTAGGGTTTGAGGGGCTGTGTGCCCCTTTTGCACTTTAGGATTTGGTTTGAGTGTTGAGCTGGTGGATGTATATATGTGGCTGTCACAGCTAAGGCTGTCGAGTTTTGAGCAGTGATGTATGAACTGCTATGGCGGATAGGCTTGTATGAGGCTAAGTGTTAGGATTTTGTTGCAAAACTGTCATACCGGCAGGTCACCACCAGGTGGGATTTCTGTCTTCACCTAATCCTTCATTGCGACAGGACACCACCAGGCGGGACTATTGTCCACATCTGATCTGTCATGGCGGCAGGACGCCAGCAGGTGGGAGTGTTGTACACATCTGATCTGTCTTTATGACAGGACACCACCAGGTGGGAGTATTGTCTAAGGAAGAACTGTCATTGTAGCAGGACACCACCAGGTGGGAGGATTCTCCACATATCATCTGTCATGGCGGCAGGACACCAGCAGGTGGGAGTGTTCTACACATCTGATCAGTCGTTATGACAGTACACCAACAGGTGGGAGTATTGTCCACATCTGATCTGTCGTTATGACAGGACTCCACCAGGTGGGAGTATTGTCCACATCTGATCTGTCGTTATGACAGTACACCACCAGGTGGGAGTACTGTCCACATCTGATCTGTCGTTATGACAGGACACCACCAGGTGGGAGTATTCTCTACAGACGAACTGTCATTGTGGCAGGACACCACCAGGTGGCTGTATTCTCCACATCTGATCTGTCATGGTTGCAGTTCACCAGCAGGTGGGAGTGTTGTACACATCTGATCTGTCGTTATGACAGGATACCACCAGGTGGCTGTATTCTCCACATCTGATCTGTCATGGTTGTAGTTCACCAGCAGGTGGGAGTGTAGTACACATCTGATCTGTCCTTATGACAGGACACCACCAGGTGGGAGTATTGTACACACCTGATCTGTCGTTATGACAGGACACCACCAGGTGGGAGTATTGTCCACATCTGATCTGTCATGGTGGCAGGACACCAGCAAGTGGGAGTATTGTCCACATCTGATCTGTCATGGTGGCAGGACACCAGCAAGTGGGAGTGTTGTACACATCTGATCTGTCCTTATGACAGGACACCACCAGGTGGGAGTGTTGTCCACACCAAAACACACATCACTGCAAGACACTACCAGGTGGGAATGTTATACACAGCGAACATGTCATTGTGGCAGGACACCACCAGGTGGCAGTCTTGTCCCACAACTAATGTGTTGTTATGGCAGGACACCACCAGGTGGGAGTATTGTCCACATCTGATCTGTCATGGTGGCAGGACACCAGCAGGTGGGAGAGTTGTCCACACCAAAACACACATCACGGCAGGACACTACCAGGTGGGAATGTTATACACAGCGAACATGTCATTGTGGCTGGACACCATCAGGTGGCAGTCTTGTCCCACAACTAACGTGTTGTTATGGCAGGACACCACCAGGTGAGAGTATTGTCCACATCTGATCTATCTTTGCGGTAGAACACCACCAGGTGGTACTGTTATCCACAGAGGACCTGCCATTCTGGGAGGACACCACCAGGTGGGAGTATTGTCCACATCTGATCTGTCATTGCAACAGGACACCACCAGCTGGGAGTGTTCTCCACATCACATTACGGTTAGGTTGAGCATATGTGGGCAGTGGGCGAATCAGCCACCTCCTGCTTTTTGATTTCATCATTTCAGATTCAGTTTTACACGACCCTGCCATTTTGATCTGGCCCACACCTGCATTAACCACGTCCAGCACTTACCTTTGTTGAATCTTGTCCCTCCTGACATAGGACATCGGGTTTGTGCGGTTTAGCAAGGGTCAATCAGGGTGTGCTTTGGGTTTGTGGGGCTGAAGCCAGGGTTAATCGGGGAGTGCCTAGAGTTTATGGGGGTGTGTACCCCATCTGGACTTTAGGATTAGGTTTGAGTTTTGGGCTGGTGAATGTATATGTTTGGCTGGGAAATGTTAGGCTGCAGAGTTTTGTGTGGCGATGTATGAACTGCTATTGTGGGGCTGAAGCCAGGTTAATCTGGCCCATGCCTTTCATTATCGTGGTCCGACACCACCTGGTTCAATGAACCAGGTGTGCACTGGGACACATCGTCAGTAATGCACCTTCGGATCGTCAGCTGTTTCGGGCCTTTAATCACTAGACAGCCTCCCTGAAGTGGCCAACAGTGTCAGGCTCAGACATGCTTGTATTTTTCCCAGGGACCAATAATGAGAGGCATGTAATTCTGAGGGTAATGATATTTTTAAAATATCATTACCTGGCATCTGTATGCCTGGGATTACATGGGTTAAATTGACAGTGTTTACTGGGCATTCAGCAGAACTGCACCTGAATTTAGCACTGACTTGTCTGTCATCCCATCTTGGGTTTAATTTACTGGTTCTCTCTCACCTCGTGTGTATCTGGGCTTTCTTATTGACACTTCGAGGACTGGGAGAATGAAGAGCGTGTCACTGTAAGGTTAGGTTGAGATTATGCGGACAGTATGCGAATCAGCCCTCTTGTGCTTTTTGATCTCGTCACTTGAGATTCAGTTTCACACGACCCAGCCACTTTGAACTGGCCCACACCTTCATTAACCAGGTCCAACACTTGCCTTTGTTGAATCTTGCCCCTCTCGACATAGGATATCCGGTTTGTGGGGGTTTAGCAAGGGTTAATCGGGGAGTGCCTAGGGTTTGTGGGGGTGTGTACCCCTTTTGGAAGTTGCCTAGGATTTGTGGGGGTGTCTGCCCCTTTTGGAATTTGCCTAGGGTTTGTGGGGGTGTGTGCCCCTTTTGGACTTTAGGATTAGGTTTGAGTGTAGGGCTGGTGGATGTATATGTTTGGCTGGCAGAGGTTAGCCTGCAGAATTTGAAGTATGAGATCAGGGAGAGCCTAGGGTTTGTGGGGGTGTGTGCCCCTTTTGGAATTTGCCTAGGGTTTGTGGGGGTGTGTGCTCCTTTTGGACTTGAGGATTAGGTTTGAGTGTAGGGCATTAGGGTTAGGTTGAGATTATGCGGGCAGTGGGCTAAAAAGCCCTCTTGTGATTTTTGATCTCCTCACTTGAGATTCCATTTCACATTACCCTGCCACTTTGATCTGGCCCACGCCTTCATTAACCAGGTCCCACACTTGCCCTTATTGAACCCTACCCCTCTCGACATAGGATATCCGGTTTATGGGAATTTAGCAAGGGTTAATCGGGGAGTGCCTAGGGTTTGTGGGGGTGTATGCCCCCCTTGGAAGTTACCTAGGGTTTGTGGGGGTGTCTGCCCCTCTTGGAATTTGCCTAAGGTTTGTGGGGGTGTGTGCCCCTTTTGGACTTTAGGATTAGGTTTGAGTGTAGGGCTAGTGGATCTATATGCTTGGCTGGCAGAGGTTAGTCTGCAGAGTTTGAAGTCTGAGCTACTAAGCCAGCTAGGCTTGTATGGGGAAATCAAGTTAATATGGTCGAAGCCCTTCATTGTCATGTCCCAGGACACATCGTCAGTAATGCACTCTCGGATCGTCAGGTGTTTCGGGCCCTTACATTAGACACCCTCCCCGAGACGGCCCCGCCAAGGCGATCAAGCTTGGCGTGTGTATTACCCCTGGACCAGACAATGAAAGGCATGGAATTATGCGGGTCGTGCTACTTCTAAGGGTTTAATTCCAGGGCGGCCTAACTCCTTAGGCCTCATTCAGGCCATGCGGAGAATCTGTGGGCCTACTTCATGATTCCCTTTAGTAGTTGGGACTGTTTTTCCAGAATTTTCACATAATGAAGGTTCTGGACTATTTTATAAATTAACCTGACCGTGGTTGAGAAAAAATCCCCAGGGGCACCGGGGTCCCGGTAGTAACCGGAGCTATCCACTCGCCCACCTGGCAGGTATCGATCCACACAACCTCTCCTATCTTTGCCTTTTCACATCATTAAGACAATAATGTAAGTAAGACAATAAATAAAAGAATAATGTTCCTACTGCTTATCTTGCGTCTGCGATTTCGACTCCAACGGATTGCCTTCAAAAAAGCGTAATTCCCGACCGGGAGGTCCAACTCGACCCTTGTCCATCACTCAGGTCTCCTGTGGAGTCTCTAAACCCAGACAGTACTGCTGTCCAGTTAAAATGTCCCTCACCTTCCTCCCCCCGCAGGGCCTCTTTTAACTATTGTTATTCTAAAACCTAATTGTCCACCTGCTGCAAACCTGGCTATTGCTAGGAAACCGGCCCACCTTGTTTGCTCAACTCTTAAAGGTACATTATCTGCTAATTATCCCTCAGGGTTGGTGGACCCCTCCATTCTTTTAACTCTAAATTACTCATTTCTAATTTCATAACCCCTAATAGGTGAGATCTCAAATTATTCCTCTTTATTAAATTATATTACTTTATTATAACTGTAGGGTTCAACCCATTACTTCATTGTTCTATGGGCATTACGGGGTTATATAACCTAGGTAAATTCGTCACTTCTGCTGGTGATTTATCAATTACTTAATTAATTATATCAGGGGTTGGTCTTAATTTCCAACTTCTATGTCAATTTTTGGGTTAAAATATCTGGGTTTTCTTTTTGGCCTTTCTTGGGCCAGGAGAATGAAGAGCGTGTCACTGATAGGTTAGGTTGAGATTATGCGGGCAGTGGGCTAAAAAGCCCTCTTGTGATTTTTGATCCCCTCACTTGAGATTCTGTTTCACATCACCCTGCCACTTTGATCTGGCCCACGCCTTCATTAACCAGGTCCCACACTTGCCCTTGTTGAATCCTACCCCTCTCGACATAGGATATCCGATTTATGGGGATTTAGCAAGGGTTAATCGGGGAGTGCCTAGGGTTTGTGGGGGTGTGTGCCCCCCTTGGAAGTTGCCTAGGGTTTGTGGGGGTTAGGGTTAGGTTGAGATTATGCGGGCAGTGGGCTAAAAAGCCCTCTTGTGATTTTTGATCTCCTCACTTGAGATTCCGTTTCACATCACCCTGCCACTTTGATCTGGCCCACGCCTTCATTAACCAGGTCCCACACTTGCCCTTGTTGAATCCTACCCCTCTCGACATAGGATATCCGGTTTATGGGGATTTAGCAAGGGTTAATCGGGGAGTGCCTAGTGTTTGTGGGGGTGTGTGCCCCTTTTGCACTTTCGGATTTGGTTTGAGTGTTGGTCTGGTGGATGCATATGTGTGGCAGTCACAGGTAATGCTGTCGAGTTTTGAGCGGTGATGTATGAACTGCTATGGCGGGTAGGGTCACATGAGGGTAAGGGTTAGGATTTTGTTGCGAAACTGTCGTACCGACAGGTCACCACCAGGTGGGATTTCTGTCTTTACCTAATCCTTCATTGTGACAGGACACCACCAGGTGGGAGTATTGTCCACATCTGATCTGTCATGGTGGCAGGACACCAGCAGGTGGGAGTGTTGTACTCATCTGATCTGTCATTATGACAGGTCACCACCAGGTGGGAGTATTGTCCACATCTGATCTGTCATGGTGGCAGGACACCAGCAAGTGGGAGTGTTGTACACATCTGATCTGTCCTTATGACAGGACACCACCAGGTGGGAGTACTGTCCACATCTGATCTGTCATGGTGGCAGGACACCAGCAGGTGGGAGTGTTGTACACATCTGATCTGTCCTTATGACAGGACACCACCAGGTGGGAGTGTTGTCCACACCTAAACACACATCACTGCAGGACACTACCAGGTGGGAATGTTATACACAGCGAACATGTCATTGTGGCAGGACACCACCAGGTGGCAGTCTTGTCCCACAACTAATGTGTTGTTATGGCAGGACACCACCAGGTGGGAGTATTGTCCACATCTGATCTGTCATGGTGGCAGGACACCAGCAGGTGGGAGAGTTGTCCACACCAAAACACACATCACGGCAGGACACTACCAGGTGGGAATGTTATACACAGCGAACATGTCATTGTGGCTGGACACCATCAGGTGGCAGTCTTGTCCCACAACTAACGTGTTGTTATGGCAGGACACCACCAGGTGAGAGTATTGTCCACATCTGATCTATCTTTGCGGTAGAACACCACCAGGTGGTACTGTTATCCACAGAGGACCTGCCATTCTGGGAGGACACCACCAGGTGGGAGTATTGTCCACATCTGATCTGTCATTGCAACAGGACACCACCAGCTGGGAGTGTTCTCCACATCACATTACGGTTAGGTTGAGCATATGTGGGCAGTGGGCGAATCAGCCACCTCCTGCTTTTTGATTTCATCATTTCAGATTCAGTTTTACACGACCCTGCCATTTTGATCTGGCCCACACCTGCATTAACCACGTCCAGCACTTACCTTTGTTGAATCTTGTCCCTCCTGACATAGGACATCGGGTTTGTGCGGTTTAGCAAGGGTCAATCAGGGTGTGCTTTGGGTTTGTGGGGCTGAAGCCAGGGTTAATCGGGGAGTGCCTAGAGTTTATGGGGGTGTGTACCCCATCTGGACTTTAGGATTAGGTTTGAGTTTTGGGCTGGTGAATGTATATGTTTGGCTGGGAAATGTTAGGCTGCAGAGTTTTGTGTGGCGATGTATGAACTGCTATTGTGGGGCTGAAGCCAGGTTAATCTGGCCCATGCCTTTCATTATCGTGGTCCGACACCACTTGGTTCAATGAACCAGGTGTGCACTGGGACACATCGTCAGTAATGCACCTTCGGATCGTCAGCTGTTTCGGGCCTTTAATCACTAGACAGCCTCCCTGAAGTGGCCAACAGTGTCAGGCTCAGACATGCTTGTATTTTTCCCAGGGACCAATAATGAGAGGCATGTAATTCTGAGGGTAATGATATTTTTAAAATATCATTACCTGGCATCTGTATGCCTGGGATTACATGGGTTAAATTGACAGTGTTTACTGGGCATTCAGCAGAACTGCACCTGAATTTAGCACTGACTTGTCTGTCATCCCATCTTGGGTTTAATTTACTGGTTCTCTCTCACCTCGTGTGTATCTGGGCTTTCTTATTGACACTTCGAGGACTGGGAGAATGAAGAGCGTGTCACTGTAAGGTTAGGTTGAGATTATGCGGACAGTATGCGAATCAGCCCTCTTGTGCTTTTTGATCTCGTCACTTGAGATTCAGTTTCACACGACCCAGCCACTTTGAACTGGCCCACACCTTCATTAACCAGGTCCAACACTTGCCTTTGTTGAATCTTGCCCCTCTCGACATAGGATATCCGGTTTGTGGGGGTTTAGCAAGGGTTAATCGGGGAGTGCCTAGGGTTTGTGGGGGTGTGTACCCCTTTTGGAAGTTGCCTAGGATTTGTGGGGGTGTCTCCCCCTTTTGGAATTTGCCTAGGGTTTGTGGGGGTGTGTGCCCCTCTTGGAATTTGCCTTGGGTTTGTGGGGGTGTGTGCCGCTCTTGGAATTTGCCTAGGGTTTGTGGGGGTGTGTGCCCCTTTTGGACTTTAGGATTAGGTTTGAGTGTAGGACTGGTGGATGTACATGTTTGGCTGGCAGAGTTTAGGCTGCAGAGTTTGAAGTCTGAGCTGCTATGCTGGCTAGGCTTGTACAGGGAAGACAGGTTAATCTGGCCCATGCCTTTCAATATCGTGGTCCGACACCACTTGGTTCAGCGAACCGGGTGTTCACTGGGGCACATCGTCAGTAGTGAACATTCGGATCCTCGGCTGTTTTGGGCCTTTAATCACTAGACAGCATACAGAAGCGGCACAACAGTGTCTGACTCAGACACTGCCTGTATTTTTCCCAGGGACCAATAATGAGAGGCATGTAATTCTGAGAGTAATGATATTTATAAATATCAATACCTGGCACATGTATGCCTGGGATTGCATGGGTTAAATTGAAAGTGTTTACTGGGCATTCAGCAGAGCTGTACCTGAGTTTAGCACTGACCTGTCTGTCGTCCCCATCCGGGGTTTAATTTACTAGTTCTCTCTCGCCTTGTGTGTATCTGGGCTTTCTTATTGGCCTTTCGTGGGCCGGGAAAATGAAGAGCGTGTCACTGATAGGTTAGGTTGAGATTATGCGGGCAGTGGGCTAAAAAGCCCTCTGGTGTTTTTTGATCTCCTCACTTCAGATTCCGTTTCACGTGACCCTGCCACTTTGACCTGGCCAACGCCTTCATTAACTAGGTCCCATACTTGCCTTTTTTGAATCTTGCCCTCTCCGGTTCGTTGGGGATTAGCAAGGCTTAATCGGGGAGTGCCTAGGGTTTGTTGGGCTGTGTGCCCCTTTTGGAATTTGCCTAGGGTTTGTAGTGGTGTGTGCCCCTTTTGCACTTTAGGATTTGGTTTGAGTGTTGAGCTGGTGGATGTATATATGTGGCCGTCACAGGTAAGGCTGTCGAGTTTTGAGCAGTGATGTATGAACTGCTATGGCGGATAGGCTCGCATGAGGGTAAGGGTTAGGATTTTGTTGCAAAACTGTCATACCGACAGGTCACCGCTAGGTGGGATTTCTGTCTTCACCTAATCCTTCATTGTGACAGGACACCACCAGGTGGGAGTATTGTCCACACCTGATCTGTCATGGCGGCAGGCCGCCAGTAGGTGGGAGTGTTGTACACATCTGATCTGTCGTTATGACAGGACACCACCAGGTGGGAATATTGTCCACATCTGATCTGTGGTTATGACAGTACACCACCAGGTGGGAGTATTGTCCACATCTGATCTGTCGTTATGACAAGACACCACCAGGTGGGAGTATTGTCTACGGACGAACTGTCATTGTAGCAGGACACCACCAGGTGGGAGAATTCTCCACATTTCATCTGTCATGGCGGCAGGACACCAGCAGGCGGGAGTGTTGTACACATCTGATCTGTCGTTATCACAGGACACCACCAGGTGGGAGTATTGTCCACATCTGATCTGTCGTTATGACAGGACACCACCAGGTGGGAGTATTCTCTACAGGCGAACTCTCATTGTGGCAGGACACCACCAGGTGGGAGTATTCTCCACATCTGATCTGTCATGGTTGCAGGACACCAGCAGGTGGGTGTGTTGTACACACCTGATCTGTCGTTATGACAGGACGCCACCAGGTGGGAGTATTGTCCACATCTGATCTGTCGTTATGACAGGAGACCAGCAGATGGGAGTATTGTCTACGGACGAACTGTCATTGCGGCAGGACAACACAAGGTGGGAGTGTTGTCAACAAGGGATCAGTCCTTGCCGCAGGACATCTGCAGCTGGAAATGTTGTACACAGCCAAACTGTCATTCGGGTTAGGGTTAGGGTTAGGTTGAAATTGGGTTAGGGTTAAGGTTAGGTTGAAATTATGCGGGCAGTAGGCTAAAAAGCCCTCTTGTGATTTTTCATCTCCTCTATTTAGATTCCGTTTCACGTGACCCTGCCACTTTGATCTGGCCCACGCCTTCGTTAACCAGGTCCTACACTTGCCTTTGTTGAATCCTGCCCCTCTCGACATAGGATATCCGGTTTGTGGGGGTGTGTGCCCCTTTTGGAAGTTGCCGAGGCTTTGTGGGGGGGAGTGCCCATTTTGGAATCTGCCTAGGGTTTGTGGAGGTGTGTGCCCCTTTTCGATTTTAGATTAGGTTTGAGTGTAGGGCTGGTGGATGTACAGAGTATAGGCTGCAGAGTTTGAAGTATGAGCTGCGATGTTGGCTAGGCTTGAACAGGGAAGTCAGGTTAATCTGGCCCATGCCTTTCATTGTCGTGGTCCGACACGTTAGGTTTAAATTATGCGGGCAGAGGGCTAAAAAGCCGTCTTGTGATTTTTGATCTCCTCACTTGAGATTCCGTTTCACGTGATCCTGCCACTTTGACCTGGACAACGCCTTCATTAACTAGGTCCCATACTTGCCTTTTTTGAATCTTGCCCTCTCCGGTTCGTTGGGGATTAGCAAGGGTTAATCGGGGAGTGCCTAGGGTTTGTTGGGCTGTGTGCCCCTTTTGGAATTTGCCTAGGGTTTGTAGTGGTGTGTGCCCCTTTCGCACTTTAGGATTTGGTTTGAGTGTTGAGCTGGTGGATGTATATATGTGGCCGTCACAGGTAAGGCTGTCGAGTTTTGAGCAGTGATGTATGAACTGCTATGCCGGATAGGCTCGCATGAGGGTAAGGGTTAGGATTTTGTTGCAAAACTGTCATACCGACAGGTCACCACCAGGTGGGATTTCTGTCTTCACCTAATCCTTCATTGTGACAGGACACCACCAGGTGGGAGAATTTGTCCACACCTGATCTGTCATGGCGGCAGGCCGCCAGCAGGTGGGAGTGTTGTACACTTCTGATCTGCTGTTATGACAGGACACCACCAGGTGGGATTATTGTCCACTTCTGATCTGTCATGGCGGCAGGACACCAGCAGGCGGGAGTGTTGTACACATCTGATCTGTCGTTATCACAGGACACCACGAGGTGGGAGTATTGTCCACATCTGATCTGCTGTTATGACAGGACACCACCAGGTGGGATTATTGTCCACTTCTGATCTGTCATGGCGGCAGGACGCCAGTAGGTGGGAGTGTTACACACATCTGATCAGTCATTATGACAGGACACCACCAGGTGGGAGAATTGTCTACGGACGAACTGTCATTGTAGCAGGACACCACCAGGTGGGAGTATTCTCCACATCTCAGCTGTCATGGCGGCAGGACACCAGTAGGTGGGAGTGTTGTACACATCTGATCTGTCGTTATGACAAGACACCACCAGGTGGGAGTATTGTCTACGGACGAACTGTCATTGTAGCAGGACACCACCAGGTGGGAGAATTCTCCACATTTCATCTGTCATGGCGGCAGGACACCAGCAGGCGGGAGTGTTGTACACATCTGATCTGTCGTTATCACAGGACACCACCAGGTGGGAGTATTGTCCACATCTGATCTGTCGTTATGACAGGACTCCACCAGGTGGGAGTATTCTCTACAGGCGAACTCTCATTGTGGCAGGACACCACCAGGTGGGAGTATTCTCCACATCTGATCTGTCATGGTTGCAGGACACCAGCAGGTGGGAGTGTTGTACACATCTGATCTGTCGTTATGACAGGACACCACCAGGTGGGAGTATTGTCCACATCTGATCTGTCGTTATGACAGGAGACCAGCAGATGGGAGTATTGTCTACGGACGAACTGTCATTGCGGCAGGTCACCACAAGGTGGGAGTGTTGTCAACAAGGGATCAGTCCTTGCCGCAGGACATCTGCAGCTGGAAATGTTGTACACAGCCAAACTGTCATTCGGGTTAGGGTTAGGGTTAGGTTGAAATTGGGTTAGGGTTAAGGTTAGGTTGAAATTATGCGGGCAGTGGGCTAAAAAAGCCCTCTTGTGATTTTTGATCTCCTCTATTTAGATTCCGTTTCACGTGACCCTGCCACTTTGATCTGGCCCACGCCTTCGTTATCCAGGTCCTACACTTGCCTTTGTTGAATGCTGCCCCTCTCGACATAGGATATCCGGTTTGTGGAGGTGTGTGCCCCTTTTGGAAGTTGCCTAGGCTTTGTGGGGGGGGGTGCCCATTTTGGAATCTGCCTAGGGTTTGTGGAGGTGTGTGCCCCTTTTCGATTTTAGGTTTAGGTTTGAGTGTAGGGCTGGTGGATCTACATGTTTGGCTGGCAGAGGTTAGTCTGCAGAGTTTGAAGTCTGAGCTTCTATGCTGGCTAGGCTTGTACAGGGAAGTCAGGTTAATCTGGGCCATGCCTTTCAATATCGTAGTCCGACACCACTTGGTTCAGCGAACCGGGTGTGCACTGGGGCACATCATCAGTAGTGAACATTCGGATCCTCGGCTGTTTCGGGCCTTTAATCACTAGACAGCCTACAGAAGCGGCCCAACTGTGTCCGACTCAGAAACTGCCTGTATTTTTCCCAAGGACCAATAATGAGAGGCATGTAATTCTGAGGGTAATGATATTTTTAAATATCATTACCTGGCACAAGTATGCCTGGGATTGCTTAGGTTAAATTCAAAGTGTTTACTGGGCATTCAGCAGAGCTGTACCTGAGTTTAGCACTGACCTGTCTGTCGTCCCCATCCGGGGTTTAATTTACTAGTTCTCTCTCCCCTTGTGTGTACCTGGGCATTCTTATTGGCCTTTCGTGTGCTGGGAGAATGAAGAGCGTGTCGCTGATAGGTTAGGTTGAGATTATGCGGGCAGTGGGCTAAAAAGCCCTCTTGTGATTGTTGATCTCCTCACTTGAGATTCCGTTTCACATCACCCTGCCACTTTGATCTGGCCCGCGCCTTCATTAACCAGGTCCCACACTTGCCCTTGTTGAATCTTGCCCCTCTCGACATAGGCTATCCGGTTTGTGAGGGTTTAGCAAGGGTTAATCGGGGAGTGCCTACGGTTTGTGGGGGTGTGTGCCCCTTTTGGAAGTTGCCTAGGGTTTGTGGGGGTGTCTGCCCCTTTTGGAATTTGCCTAGGGTTTCTGGGGGTGTGTGCCCCTTTTGGACTTTAGGATTAGCTTTGAGTGTAGGGCTGGTGGATGTACAGAGTATAGGCTGCATAGTTTGAAGTATGAGCCGCGATGTTGTCTATGCTTGTACAGGGAAGTCTGGTTAATCTGGCCCATGCCTTTCATTATCATGGTCCGACACGTTAGGTTGAAATTATGCGGGCAGAGGGCTAAAAAGCCCTCTTGTGATTTTTGATCTCCTCACTTGAGATTTCGTTTCACGTGACCCTGCCACTTTGATCTGGCCCACGCCGTCAGTAACCAGGTCCGACACTTGCCTTTTATGAATCTTGCCCTCTCCGGTTCGTTCGGGATTAGCAAGAGTTAATCGGGGTGTGCCTAGGGTTTGTGGGGCTGTGTGCCCCTTTTGGAATTTGCCTAGGGTTTGTAGTGGTGTGTGCCCCTTTTGCACTTTAGGATTTGGTTTGAGTGTTGAGCTGGTGGATGTATATATGAGGCAGTCACAGGTAAGGCTGTCGAGTTTTGAGCAGTGATGTATGAACTGCTATGCCGGATAGGCTCGCATGAGGGTAAGGGTTAGGATTTTGTTGCAAAACTGTCATACCGACAGGTCACCACCAGGTGGGATTTCTGTCTTCACCTAATCCTTCATTGTGACAGGACACCACCAGGTGGGAGTATTGTCCACACCTGATCTGTCATGGCGGCAGGCCGCCAGCAGGTGGGAGTGTTCTACACATCTGATCTGTCGTTATCACAGGACACCACCAGGTGGGAGTATTGTCCACATCGGATCTGTCGTTATGACAGGATACCACCAGCTGGGAGTATTGTCTACGGACGAACTGTCATTGTGGCAGGACACCACCAGGTGGGAGTATTCTCCACATCTCATCTGTCATGGCGGCAGGACACCAGCAGGTGGGAGTGTTGTACACATCTGATCTGTGGTTATGACAGGACACCGCCAGGTGGGAGTATTGTCCACATCTGATCTGTCGTTATGACAGGATACCACCAGGTGGGAGTATTGTCTACGGACGAACTGTCATTGCGGCAGGACACCACAAGGTGGGAGTGTTGTCAACAAGGAATCAGTCCTTGCCGCAGGACATCTGCAGCTGGAAATGTTGTACACAGCCAAACTGTCATTAGGGTTAGGGTTAGGGTTAGGTAGAAATTATGCGGGCAGTGGGCTAAAAAGCCCTCTTGTGATTTTTGATCTCCTCACTTGAGATTCCGTTTCACGTGACCCTGCCACATTGATCTGGACCACGCCTTCGTTAACAAGGTCCCACACTTGCCTTTGTTGAATCTTGCCCCTCTCGTCATAGGATATCCGGTTTGTGGGGCTGTGTGCCCCTTTTGGAATTTGCCTAGGGTTTGTAGTGGTGTGTGCCCCTTTTGCACTTTACGATTTGGTTTGAGTGCTGAGCTGGTGGATGTATATATGTGGCTGTCACAGCTAAGGCTGTCGAGTTTGAGCAGTGATGTATGAACTGCTATGGCGGATAGGCTCGTATGAGGCTAAGGGTTAGGATTTTGTTGCAAACCTGTCATACCGGCAGGTCACCACCAGGTGGGATTACTGTCTTCACCTAATCCTTCATTGCGACAGGACACCACCAGGCGGGACTATTGTCCACATCTGATCTGTCATGGCGGCAGGACGCCAGCAGGTGTGAGTGTTGTACACATCTGATCAGTCATTATGACAGGACACCATCAGGTGGGAGTATTGTCTACGGAAGAACTGTCATTGTAGCAGGACACCACCAGGTGGGAGGATTCTCCACATATCATCTGTCATGGCGGCAGGACACCAGCAGGTGGGAGTGTTCTACACATCTGATCAGTCGTTATGACAGGACACCACCAGCTGGGAGTATTGTCCACATCTGATCTGTCGTTATGACAGTACACCACCAGGTGGGAGTACTGTCCACATCTGATCTGTCGTTATGACAGGACACCACCAGGTGGGAGTGTTCTACACATTTAATCTGTCGTTATGACAGGACACCACCAGGTGGGAGTATTCTCTACAGACGAGCTGTCATTGTGGCAGGACACCACCAGGTGGCTGTATTCTCCACATCTGATCTGTCATGGTTGCAGTTCACCAGCAGGTGGGAGTGTTGTACACATCTGATCTGTCGTTATGACAGGAGACCAGCAGATGGGAGTATTGTCTACGGACGAACTGTCATTGCGGCAGGACACCACAAGGTGGGAGTGTTGTCAACAAGGGATCAGTCCTTGCCGCAGGACATCTGCAGCTGGAAATGTTGTACACAGCCAAACTGTCATTAGGGTTAGGGTTGGGGTTAGATTGAAATTGGGTTAGGTTTAAGGTTAGGTTGAAACTATGTGGGCAGTGGGCTAAAAAGCCCTCGTGATTTTTGATCTCCTCTCTTGAGATTCCGTTTCACGTGACCCTGCCACTTTGATCTGGCCCACGCCGTCATTAACCAGGTCACACACTTGCCTTTTTTGAATCTTGCCCTCTCCGGTTCGTTCGGGATTAGCAAGAGTTAATCGGGGAGTGCCTAGGGTTTGTGGGGCTGTGTGCCCCTTTTGGAATTTGCCTAGGGTTTGTAGTGGTGTGTGCCCCTTTTGCACTTTAGGATTTGGTTTGAGTGTTGAGCTGGTGGATGTATATATGTGGCAGTCACAGGTAAGGCTGTCGAGTTTTGAGCAGTAATGTATGAACTGCTATGGCGGATAGGCTCGCATGAGGGTAAGGGTTAGGATTTTCTTGCAAAACTGTCATACCGACAGGTCACCACCAGGTGGGATTTCTGTCTTCACCTAATCCTTCATTGTGACAGGACACCACCAGGTGGGAGTATTGTCCACACCTGATCTGTCATGGCGGCAGGCCGCCAGCAGGTGGGAGTGTTGTACACATCTGATCTGTCGTTATGACAGGATACCACCAGGTGGGAGTATTGTCTACGGGCGAACTGTCATTGCGGCAGGACACCACAAGGTGGGAGTGTTGTCAACAAGGGATCAGTCCTTGCCGCAGGACATCTGCAGCTGGAAATGTTGTATACAGCCAAACTGTCATTAGGGTTAGGGTTAGGGTTAGGTAGAAATTATGCGGGCAGTGGGCTAAAAAGCCCTCTTCTGATTTTTGATCTCCTCAGTTGAGATTCCGTTTCACGTGACCCTGCCACTTTGATCTGGCCCACGCCTTCATTAACCAGGTCCCACAATTGCCTTTGTTGAATCGTGCCCCTCTCGACATTCGATATCTGGTTTGTGGGGGTTTAGCAAGGGTTAATCGGGGAGTGCCTAGGGTTTGTGGGGGTGTGTGCCCCTTTTGGAAGTTACCTAGGGTTTGTGGGGGTGCTTGCACCTTTTGGAATTTGCCTAGGGTTAGTGGGGGTTAGGGTTAGGTTGAGATTATGCGGGCAGTGGGCTAAAATGCCCTCTTGTGATTTTTGATCTCCTCACTTGAGATTCCGTTTCACAACACCCTGCCACTTTGATCTGGCCCGCATTAGGGTTAGGGTTAGGGTTAGGGTTAGGGTTAGGGTTAGGGTTAGGGTTAGGGTTAGGGTTAGGGTTAGGGTTAGGGTTAGGGTTAGGGTTAGGGTTAGGGTTAGGGTTAGGGTTAGGGTTAGGGTTAGGGTTAGGGTTAGGGTTAGGGTTAGGGTTAGGGTTAGGGTTAGGGTTAGGGTTAGGGTTAGGGTTAGGGTTAGGGTTAGGGTTAGGGTTAGGGTTAGGGTTAGGGTTAGGGTTAGGGTTAGGGTTAGGGTTAGGGTTAGGGTTAGGGTTAGGGTTAGGGTTAGGGTTAGGGTTAGGGTTAGGGTTAGGGTTAGGGTTAGGGTTAGGGTTAGGGTTAGGGTTAGGGTTAGGGTTAGGGTTAGGGTTAGGGTTAGGGTTAGGGTTAGGGTTAGGGTTAGGGTTAGGGTTAGGGTTAGGGTTAGGGTTAGGGTTAGGGTTAGGGTTAGGGTTAGGGTTAGGGTTAGGGTTAGGGTTAGGGTTAGGGTTAGGGTTAGGGTTAGGGTTAGGGTTAGGGTCCGCATTAGGGTTAGGGTTAGGGTTAGGGTTAGGGTTAGGGTTAGGGTTAGGGTTAGGGTTAGGGTTAGGGTTAGGGTTAGGGTTAGGGTTAGGGTTAGGGTTAGGGTTAGGGTTAGGGTTAGGGTTAGGGTTAGGGTTAGGGTTAGGGTTAGGGTTAGGGTTAGGGTTAGGGTTAGGGTTAGGGTTAGGGTTAGGGTTAGGGTTAGGGTTAGGGTTAGGGTTAGGGTTAGGGTTAGGGTTAGGGTTAGGGTTAGGGTTAGGGTTAGGGTTAGGGTTAGGGCCGCATTAGGGTTAGGGTTAGGGTTAGGGTTAGGGTTAGGGTTAGGGTTAGGGTTAGGGTTAGGGTTAGGGTTAGGGTTAGGGTTAGGGTTAGGGTTAGGGTTAGGGTTAGGGTTAGGGTTAGGGTTAGGGTTAGGGTTAGGGTTAGGGTTAGGGTTAGGGTTAGGGTTAGGGTTAGGGTTAGGGTTAGGGTTAGGGTTAGGGTTAGGGTTAGGGTTAGGGTTAGGGTTAGGGTTAGGGTTAGGGTTAGGGTTAGGGTTAGGGTTAGGGTTAGGGTTAGGGTTAGGGTTAGGGTTAGGGTTAGGGTTAGGGTTAGGGTTAGGGTTAGGGTTAGGGTTAGGGTTAGGGTTAGGGTTAGGGTTAGGGTTAGGGTTAGGGTTAGGGTTAGGGTTAGGGTTAGGGTTAGGGTTAGGGTTAGGGTTAGGGTTAGGGTTAGGGTTAGGGTTAGGGTTAGGGTTAGGGTTAGGGTTAGGGTTAGGGTTAGGGTTAGGGTTAGGGTTAGGGTTAGGGTTAGGGTTAGGGTTAGGGTTAGGGTTAGGGTTAGGGTTAGGGTTAGGGTTAGGGTTAGGGTTAGGGTTAGGGTTAGGGTTAGGGTTAGGGTTAGGGTTAGGGTTAGGGTTAGGGTTAGGGTTAGGGTTAGGGTTAGGGTTAGGGTTAGGGTTAGGGTTAGGGTTAGGGTTAGGGTTAGGGTTAGGGTTAGGGTTAGGGTTAGGGTTAGGGTTAGGGTTAGGGTTAGGGTTAGGGTTAGGGTTAGGGTTAGGGTTAGGGTTAGGGTTAGGGTTAGGGTTAGGGTTAGGGTTAGGGTTAGGGTTAGGGTTAGGGTTAGGGTTAGGGTTAGGGTTAGGGTTAGGGTTAGGGTTAGGGTTAGGGTTAGGGTTAGGGTTAGGGTTAGGGTTAGGGTTAGGGTTAGGGTTAGGGTTAGGGTTAGGGTTAGGGTTAGGGTTAGGGTTAGGGTTAGGGTTAGGGTTAGGGTTAGGGTTAGGGTTAGGGTTAGGGTTAGGGTTAGGGTTAGGGTTAGGGTTAGGGTTAGGGTTAGGGTTAGGGTTAGGGTTAGGGTTAGGGTTAGGGTTAGGGTTAGGGTTAGGGTTAGGGTTAGGGTTAGGGTTAGGGTTAGGGTTAGGGTTAGGGTTAGGGTTAGGGTTAGGGTTAGGGTTAGGGTTAGGGTTAGGGTTAGGGTTAGGGTTAGGGTTAGGGTTAGGGTTAGGGTTAGGGTTAGGGTTAGGGTTAGGGTTAGGGTTAGGGTTAGGGTTAGGGTTAGGGTTAGGGTTAGGGTTAGGGTTAGGGTTAGGGTTAGGGTTAGGGTTAGGGTTAGGGTTAGGGTTAGGGTTAGGGTTAGGGTTAGGGTTAGGGTTAGGGTTAGGGTTAGGGTTAGGGTTAGGGTTAGGGTTAGGGTTAGGGTTAGGGTTAGGGTTAGGGTTAGGGTTAGGGTTAGGGTTAGGGTTAGGGTTAGGGTTAGGGTTAGGGTTAGGGTTAGGGTTAGGGTTAGGGTTAGGGTTAGGGTTAGGGTTAGGGTTAGGGTTAGGGTTAGGGTTAGGGTTAGGGTTAGGGTTAGGGTTAGGGTTAGGGTTAGGGTTAGGGTTAGGGTTAGGGTTAGGGTTAGGGTTAGGGTTAGGGTTAGGGTTAGGGTTAGGGTTAGGGTTAGGGTTAGGGTTAGGGTTAGGGTTAGGGTTAGGGTTAGGGTTAGGGTTAGGGTTAGGGTTAGGGTTAGGGTTAGGGTTAGGGTTAGGGTTAGGGTTAGGGTTAGGGTTAGGGTTAGGGTTAGGGTTAGGGTTAGGGTTAGGGTTAGGGTTAGGGTTAGGGTTAGGGTTAGGGTTAGGGTTAGGGTTAGGGTTAGGGTTAGGGTTAGGGTTAGGGTTAGGGTTAGGGTTAGGGTTAGGGTTAGGGTTAGGGTTAGGGTTAGGGTTAGGGTTAGGGTTAGGGTTAGGGTTAGGGTTAGGGTTAGGGTTAGGGTTAGGGTTAGGGTTAGGGTTAGGGTTAGGGTTAGGGTTAGGGTTAGGGTTAGGGTTAGGGTTAGGGTTAGGGTTAGGGTTAGGGTTAGGGTTAGGGTTAGGGTTAGGGTTAGGGTTAGGGTTAGGGTTAGGGTTAGGGTTAGGGTTAGGGTTAGGGTTAGGGTTAGGGTTAGGGTTAGGGTTAGGGTTAGGGTTAGGGTTAGGGTTAGGGTTAGGGTTAGGGTTAGGGTTAGGGTTAGGGTTAGGGTTAGGGTTAGGGTTAGGGTTAGGGTTAGGGTTAGGGTTAGGGTTAGGGTTAGGGTTAGGGTTAGGGTTAGGGTTAGGGTTAGGGTTAGGGTTAGGGTTAGGGTTAGGGTTAGGGTTAGGGTTAGGGTTAGGGTTAGGGTTAGGGTTAGGGTTAGGGTTAGGGTTAGGGTTAGGGTTAGGGTTAGGGTTAGGGTTAGGGTTAGGGTTAGGGTTAGGGTTAGGGTTAGGGTTAGGGTTAGGGTTAGGGTTAGGGTTAGGGTTAGGGTTAGGGTTAGGGTTAGGGTTAGGGTTAGGGTTAGGGTTAGGGTTAGGGTTAGGGTTAGGGTTAGGGTTAGGGTTAGGGTTAGGGTTAGGGTTAGGGTTAGGGTTAGGGTTAGGGTTAGGGTTAGGGTTAGGGTTAGGGTTAGGGTTAGGGTTAGGGTTAGGGTTAGGGTTAGGGTTAGGGTTAGGGTTAGGGTTAGGGTTAGGGTTAGGGTTAGGGTTAGGGTTAGGGTTAGGGTTAGGGTTAGGGTTAGGGTTAGGGTTAGGGTTAGGGTTAGGGTTAGGGTTAGGGTTAGGGTTAGGGTTAGGGTTAGGGTTAGGGTTAGGGTTAGGGTTAGGGTTAGGGTTAGGGTTAGGGTTAGGGTTAGGGTTAGGGTTAGGGTTAGGGTTAGGGTTAGGGTTAGGGTTAGGGTTAGGGTTAGGGTTAGGGTTAGGGTTAGGGTTAGGGTTAGGGTTAGGGTTAGGGTTAGGGTTAGGGTTAGGGTTAGGGTTAGGGTTAGGGTTAGGGTTAGGGTTAGGGTTAGGGTTAGGGTTAGGGTTAGGGTTAGGGTTAGGGTTAGGGTTAGGGTTAGGGTTAGGGTTAGGGTTAGGGTTAGGGTTAGGGTTAGGGTTAGGGTTAGGGTTAGGGTTAGGGTTAGGGTTAGGGTTAGGGTTAGGGTTAGGGTTAGGGTTAGGGTTAGGGTTAGGGTTAGGGTTAGGGTTAGGGTTAGGGTTAGGGTTAGGGTTAGGGTTAGGGTTAGGGTTAGGGTTAGGGTTAGGGTTAGGGTTAGGGTTAGGGTTAGGGTTAGGGTTAGGGTTAGGGTTAGGGTTAGGGTTAGGGTTAGGGTTAGGGTTAGGGTTAGGGTTAGGGTTAGGGTTAGGGTTAGGGTTAGGGTTAGGGTTAGGGTTAGGGTTAGGGTTAGGGTTAGGGTTAGGGTTAGGGTTAGGGTTAGGGTTAGGGTTAGGGTTAGGGTTAGGGTTAGGGTTAGGGTTAGGGTTAGGGTTAGGGTTAGGGTTAGGGTTAGGGTTAGGGTTAGGGTTAGGGTTAGGGTTAGGGTTAGGGTTAGGGTTAGGGTTAGGGTTAGGGTTAGGGTTAGGGTTAGGGTTAGGGTTAGGGTTAGGGTTAGGGTTAGGGTTAGGGTTAGGGTTAGGGTTAGGGTTAGGGTTAGGGTTAGGGTTAGGGTTAGGGTTAGGGTTAGGGTTAGGGTTAGGGTTAGGGTTAGGGTTAGGGTTAGGGTTAGGGTTAGGGTTAGGGTTAGGGTTAGGGTTAGGGTTAGGGTTAGGGTTAGGGTTAGGGTTAGGGTTAGGGTTAGGGTTAGGGTTAGGGTTAGGGTTAGGGTTAGGGTTAGGGTTAGGGTTAGGGTTAGGGTTAGGGTTAGGGTTAGGGTTAGGGTTAGGGTTAGGGTTAGGGTTAGGGTTAGGGTTAGGGTTAGGGTTAGGGTTAGGGTTAGGGTTAGGGTTAGGGTTAGGGTTAGGGTTAGGGTTAGGGTTAGGGTTAGGGTTAGGGTTAGGGTTAGGGTTAGGGTTAGGGTTAGGGTTAGGGTTAGGGTTAGGGTTAGGGTTAGGGTTAGGGTTAGGGTTAGGGTTAGGGTTAGGGTTAGGGTTAGGGTTAGGGTTAGGGTTAGGGTTAGGGTTAGGGTTAGGGTTAGGGTTAGGGTTAGGGTTAGGGTTAGGGTTAGGGTTAGGGTTAGGGTTAGGGTTAGGGTTAGGGTTAGGGTTAGGGTTAGGGTTAGGGTTAGGGTTAGGGTTAGGGTTAGGGTTAGGGTTAGGGTTAGGGTTAGGGTTAGGGTTAGGGTTAGGGTTAGGGTTAGGGTTAGGGTTAGGGTTAGGGTTAGGGTTAGGGTTAGGGTTAGGGTTAGGGTTAGGGTTAGGGTTAGGGTTAGGGTTAGGGTTAGGGTTAGGGTTAGGGTTAGGGTTAGGGTTAGGGTTAGGGTTAGGGTTAGGGTTAGGGTTAGGGTTAGGGTTAGGGTTAGGGTTAGGGTTAGGGTTAGGGTTAGGGTTAGGGTTAGGGTTAGGGTTAGGGTTAGGGTTAGGGTTAGGGTTAGGGTTAGGGTTAGGGTTAGGGTTAGGGTTAGGGTTAGGGTTAGGGTTAGGGTTAGGGTTAGGGTTAGGGTTAGGGTTAGGGTTAGGGTTAGGGTTAGGGTTAGGGTTAGGGTTAGGGTTAGGGTTAGGGTTAGGGTTAGGGTTAGGGTTAGGGTTAGGGTTAGGGTTAGGGTTA